>NW_009611020.1:64074-70177 GCF_000690535.1 Cariama cristata | reverse complement strand
GGGATGCCACACAAAGCATGCACTGACCTCCACCAATACTCTCCCACTGGTGACGGTGTCCACGGCAGCCAGCCGAAACCATGGCTGGGTGCGCCTATACCAACCAAAACTGCGCTTCTGACTACTCAAAATTGCAACTGCAATATTTTAAATCCATTAAAACTTCTAGTCCCCCTTGACTGGAGGTCTGACCAAGTAACTTTAATTTCTGTAGCTGCCTTTTCTTTCCCCCCCTCTTTTTTGCCCTAACGCAACAGGCCAGTCCAACCCATCTCAGGTATCTATTTATGACTTGTCCGAGCTGCGGGAGTTGCACAAGTGGCCAAAGCAGATCTGGCCTGGAAAGGCTCAGTAATTAGCAAAGGATTAGAGCTGCAAATTTTTGCTTCTTGCGATGAGAAAGGAAAAAAGTCAACTTCTGGATACTATCTCAAGCTGGAGGCTGAAGATAGCCTTCCGTTTTAGTACATGGTGACACAATCCTATTCTTCCCACTTGCGGAGGAGTCTTAAAAGTGTTAATTGAGGTTGTGCTTTAATTGTGCACGCACCTCGGTTTCCCAAGTCTGGCTGGTGCTGTAGAGAAGCGAAGCTACAACAAAAGCATCACTTAGAAATTCTGACCTGGATGAAACCAGGAAAATGTAAATCTTTTGGGGAAAAAGAAAAGTTAGCTGGGAGATTTCTAGGCCATGACATAATCATCTGTTCAGCATGAAGACTTTTTGAAGCTTATCCCATCCGTACCTTTTGAGGCTTACCAATTACTAAGAGATGGCTCCTTCTCACTCCCGTACGTCTTTGCAGACTCGCACAAAAAATGCTTCAGCGACAGGACTTTGCACTGTCTGCACAATCTAGTTAATAGGCACAGTAAGGCATTTCATCTCACTCTAATTCCTACCCTCTAAAGGCTCCGATTCGTCACCTGTGTTCACCTCAACACATTTTAGCCCGCTATTTAATTACTTGAAAGCTAGGTGTGATGGTGGTCTTATTTCTTCCGGTCACTTTTCTTTTTCAGGGGTTCGCCGCCGGTTCCCCCACCAGCACCCGCACATCTAAAAATCCAGCAGTAAGCACGTTGCCTCTGACAAACGGATAATATCTGAGAGCCGTGGGGAAACCGCGTTTGGGCTGGTGTGTATATCAAGTTTCAGTCCAGTCAAAAGCCAGCACCATCTTTTCACTGCTGCCCTTTTCATTTAGTTATCTTACTGAAGTCTTATCTCCCCAGTCCCTTGCCATAGGCTACCAGCTTCCCGCAGAGCCAGAAACAAAGCTCAGTCTTAAACAAAGGAAAAAAAAAGGAAAAAAATCACAAAAGAGAGAAAGTTGGTCACAGTTACTGTTATGGAGCCCTGCAGGTTCTGTAGCCACGACCAAAGCAAAGGCATGCTGCTGCTTCTGTGCCTAGTGTCACTGGCCAGCAAAGCCACCAGTAGCACGGCAAGACACGGCCTTTTTTTTTTCTTTTTTTTTTTTTTTAAAAAAAAAGTACTGTTAAGCATATTCTTTTCTCTGCTCTACCTTAAACTGAAACAAAGCGATCAGCTATCCAAACATCCTCCGAAGGTTGGAATGGTCAAAAAATGACGCGGAAGGATGAAGGAACATAACTACCACCATCGCTAGTGACCACTACCGGTCCACGCATCACAACCTGCCCATAAAATCCCATTGGAGTTAAGCTCAGGAAAAAGGTAAGAAGAGGACCACCTTCCCAGGCTGTCAGCCAAACCAGTGACAACCTGTCCTCATATTTAACCACAATTGGTTTTTATATCTCTTAACAGGAGAAAACACGCATAGAAACGTTAAAAATAATTTATATAATAAAGCTTCAGCAGCACTAACCAGGAACAAACTGACTTTAGAGTAACTGCTCTTATACCACGTATAGCAACCCATTTGAATTATGTGTTTAGTTAAACCGTTTCGTGTTTAGTGTGACGTGACATACAGAGAGACAGTCATGACCTTAGGGCAGGAGAAGTGAAAAGAACAGGTTAAACACCAACTACACAGAAAAACTTCAAATCAAACATTTTACATAAAATCTCTAACAAAATATATATATTTTTTTTAATATGCTGGATATTTCCCTTGCCAGCTAAGCAGCTCCGTTCGAGTTCCTCAGCGGCAGCAAGCGCTCGACTTGCAGTACTTTCTGAGGTTGAACACATCTCATAGATGAGCCTTTGGATCTGACCCGAGGGACCTCGTAATAGCTGATGCTTGGCATTTGGCATTTTTTTCCTCAATTGCTTTTTTTGGCCTTTTTATTATTACAAGTTTCAGCCTCACAAACGCTTGGATTTCGATAGCAACGCCAGTGTTAAATGTTTTTCCTTTGGGAAATAATTGATAAAATAGCTACTATTAAAGACACAGCGAGGGCAAAGATCGCTTTGGTAAGGCTGCCCAATTTTTTATACAACAAATTTCATTTTTCAGTTGCTTTTAGCTTGCGTGAGGTTGAAGATGAAACTCTCTGTATTTATTCTTCAGGTGTTGCGGAGCACCAGATATGTGCATGCACACAGCATGGAACTTAATTTCAATGTAAATGATAAAAAAAATGGATTCAAATAAGCCTAGCTAATGTAAATATACTCCCCTGCAAATGTTTGGTTGAAAAGTTTAATCATTTCTGCCTTTTTGAACAAGGGGTTGCTCCTGGAGTCAGGAGGTATCTGCTGCCCTCCCAGTAAAAATCCATCCAATGGCATTTGCTTAGGGAACCGTCTCTTTGCAAGTCTGCAACGATTTTGGGCTGCAGTTCGATGGATGGGAGGCTATAGTCACCAAGGGATGGGAAATGTCACTGTCATATAGGTACCGGCATCCCTCTTTTGTTAAGGCTGAATTTGCTGTCGCAAGCAATTGAGGCTCACTTCTATTTTCTAAATGCTTACAAAGATACCAAGGGATTTTCTGGGGTAAGACTCACCCACGGTGGCAGCATCCGACTCATTTTCAATGGTACTGGCCTTTGGCCATTAGCTAGATGTAAGCCATATTTCCCCCCTCAATTTCTAAATAAAATACCCAATTTTTTCTCATTTGAAATTAATCTCTTTCTTCTAATAAGCTGTTCCATTCCTCTGTCGTTGTACCCCAGTTAAACATTGGCTCAAGCAGTTTCTAACAAACACAGTGATGGTTATCTCTACCGGTAAGTTCTGTGTTGACCTTTTCAAGTAGTTTATGGCCAAGCAGATGTGAAGTCACAGTGAGGACACTTTGGTCTTCAAATCTGAGATTCTCTCTAGCTCTGCTAGGTGTTTGGGAGAGAACTAATACAGAGCAAGAAATTATCAGTCCGTATCTAAATCGAAAATTAAGTTTGAAGCCAAGATCCTACACTGTTTTGAGACCTTTAGAACAGGCACTCAACCAGCAGACTGGTTCTTATTCTCACAAACAAGAAATCACTTTTCTGACACCTGATTATTGATATGAATACTGTTTTCCCAGTATATCTCCCCACTGCCTCACTCACCGCTGTTCATAAAATAGAAGAAATCCTCTTCGCGTGAGTCCTGAACTTGAATCCTAGATTTCCCAAAGAGTAACAGCTCATCAGCTTCTTTTTTAGCTTAACTTGGTGCTTTTCAATGTGGCAGCCAAATACACACAAAAATAGAACCAAAAATTGTCAAGGATCTCAGCAGAACAAAGGTACCTTGGGTTGACTGTACCTCCAAGGTAAAACATTTCAGTCTCTATCACCTGTCCTACTGCAGAAACCTCAAGAGGCAGGGTGTCCTCAAAGAGCTCCGATTTGTAAGCTTAATACACCGAAGGCTGTCTTTCTTCAAGTCTTCTGGGTGTATTCCAAGGGGGTTTCTAATTGTTCTTCACCAAGACTGAAAACTACCTTCAAAACCAAGGGGTGAGTGCTTTCCACAATTCCAGGGGATGACACGTTAGGGGAAAAAACCCACCAAATGTCACAAGACTTCTAAGAAAATGGCACAAAACTGCTAAAATATGGACTGCTGCCTTCCTCTTCCTCTACTGTAAGAAAGCAAAGCTACTTGTCTTCTCTTTCAAGGTCCCTTGAAGGCCCTTCCCTTCTTTTTAATCTTCAGTTTAGTGTTCAAAGCTTGACCACTGCCTCGGGCCCACTACTCTGATCTTCATTTTTGTATCGTCACCAGACCCATAAAATCTGGGTTTGAGGAAGGATCTTAGTGTCTTAGCTAGGAGGTATTGAAACAAGGTCAAAACATACTCTTCTCTCCTCTTCAAAAACATTTTTCAAAGGACGAACAACAAATGGATGTACGGATAACCTAATGTGCGAGAGATGTCAGGGAAAATGAGAAAAAGACAAAAGCAACAATGATTTCTTTGGTGGTTCTCTCCAAAAACTCCAGACTACACCAGAAATACCTGGGCAAACTCTCCAGAAGGTAATTGGTAAAGAAGATGGAAAGGACATACTATAAACAGTGTAACTGGAAATCTCTGCTGACCACGGGCCATATGGGTCCGTAATGCACTTACATCACAGCGCCCATATAGCAAGTATATGTTCCACGCAAGGTATGAATGCAGACGGCAATGTGTCAGGTCCATATACATATATAAATTAAATATTCAGAGAACTTAAAAAGTGATAGCTATATTATTTAGATTAAAAAAAAAAAAAAGAGTATTGTGGCTTTTACACCTCTGCTTTTTAACAAACTCTCTAAGGCCCTGCAGGAGGAAACAGAAGTATTTCCTTTGCAGGTTTCTCTTTCACGGGCAATGAGGAAAATAACCGTTATAGTAACAATTGCAAACTAGGCTTCTGTCTACAGAGCGTTACAGTTTTTATCAAAGACAGATTTCCACATAAGAAACGTGCGATTGAAACAGGGAGCTTTTTATCTAAAGCGCTCATTAACTCGGACAACCGGGGTTGAGGGTTTTTTTTGGTGGTGGTTGTTTTTTTGTTTTTATTTTTAATCATCCAGACATCTCCCACGCTGCTATACAGGCACCAGTGTTTTACCAGATCAGCTCCCGGACGACAAGGTTTGCCAAGTAGCTACAAGGACAATAAAATATGTCGTATAACTACTACTACTACCCTTCATCTTTGGAGTATTGCATTTGAGCTTCTGAGGCCTCCAAACAGTGAAATCCAACTACCCGCCACCCAAACTGACATTTCATTTGCATCACTCAGTTATTCTTCCCAGATGCGTTTCCTGGAAGCTACTGGTTAAGTGACAAATTTTTTTTTTTATTTATTTTTTTAATTTAATTTTAAAACAATTACAATTACTCTAATCCGAAAGCACGCAATCTAGCATGTCAGAATCTGTTCATTTCTACAGTCATACAGGGAAAGGTTTTAGTTTACTGGCAGCAACGAATCAGTCTTTTTATTTATGCGTGCATGTGAAAACGCAATACTCTTGTAACTAAGAATTTATACATTTTCCTCATTATCCATATGAAATATCTGCTGCCCAAACCAGAGCTAATCTAACTCCAGCTCACTGGGAGATGTGCTCTTCGGTGTAGTTCAGGCACCAGAAGGACCAGGCCTGACTTACGATTCTCAAGGTTTGTTGGTGATGATTTTTTTTTTTTCCCCCTCCTTTTCATTAATTCCTTCCCAAAGCCTCCCCCATTTATAAGACTTGCTGAAATAATCTTAAGTCAGATCCTAAGTCCTGTAGCAGCTGTTGGGTTGGCAGAAGCCCAGCTGTCTAAACTTTATTGGCAGTAAATGTCATTCTTGCACACAAACTGCATGCCCGGAAAACCCAAAGGCACATCTTGGGCTATCACATCCCATCACGTTCCTCGAAGAGATGTGAAAACCGAAATGGAAAACGTCAACAAAGTCCGGTCGCGGCGAGGAGCAGGGCATGCCCGCTGACAAGCGTGCCGCAATGACAGAAATGGACTTGGAGTTGCAATTAGTGGCACTGTCATTTTCGGGCGCTCCTGCCAATTAATTAAGCCTGTCAAATGGAAAAACAGCGGCATTCACATGATAATTTATATAGGGAGAGACTAGCCTAGCAAAGCTGCCGCTGCAGCCAACAAAATTCCCTCCGAGCGCTTAAAAAAAAAATAATAAAAATAAAATAAAG
>NW_009611020.1:63793-64049 GCF_000690535.1 Cariama cristata | reverse complement strand
AAAGTTAAACTGTCCTTGTTATAATTGTTAACTCTGATCGCTCAAGTAGAAGACGTGCTGATTAAAACTCCAAACGAGCCCCTAGCTCGCTTAAATCTCAGAGTCCGGAATGATAGAATCAGAGGAGTTTATTCATACCATTAAGCCCCAGAGAACTTAATTGAAAGAAGAGCATAGCCTGGACCTTGACAAGCGGGAGGTCACAGTAATTGCTGCCGGACATATTTAACATTAAGATAATCAGGCCATTAATTAC
>NW_009611020.1:63386-63662 GCF_000690535.1 Cariama cristata | reverse complement strand
AGGAAGGAAGGGGGGAGAAAGGAGGGAGGGGGTGGTTGCTTCAGCAGAGGCAGGAATATCAATCCGCCATGCTTGGTGATCGTGGCAAATTAACTAGGTAAGATAACCTCAGCTTCTAAAGGCAGAAGCTGGGGGTATGTAAATAGATGAGGGCAGACAGGGAGATCAGAGCCTGCACACCACTTAGCAGGATAATAAAGGAAATCATCCTTGATTATCAGTGCTAATTTGGACACTGCCGGTAGCTTGTTATGCGTGTTCTGAGTAGCATTTAAT
>NW_009611020.1:54474-63277 GCF_000690535.1 Cariama cristata | reverse complement strand
TATTTTTATTTTTAAGAACACCCTTCCCCCACCCCTGAAATGAGGAAGGTGTCAAGCATGGAGGAGCATTCAAAAGGCACAAAACACTGACCTCATCAGGCCAAGAACCGCTAAGAAACCAGCCCCGACAGTGGCGGATAGAGAGGTACTGATGTTCCCCCAGGCCCCATTTGTAACGCTGCGGCCTTCTGCCAGGAATCGCAGACCAACAGGACTACAACAGCAATCTAATGGCCAAAAGGAACGAGAAATGAGAGAGAGATGACACGGAGCATCCTTACAAGATTCAGGATGCGGTATCAGGATCTTAACTACTCAATTTCCCTGGGCTTGCCCTTTTAACCGTACTGCCTACAATGAAGGAATAATTATTTTTACAAAAAAAGAAGGCATGGTTTAGTATTTTTCACGGAAGTGGCTCACCAGTTATCCCCCAGAAACTGGTGCATACGCAGCATAGCGGACGCTAGCCTCGAAACAGCAAGTCTGGCTTCAGCTTAGGATTGTAAAAATCTGCTAAATATAGCCGAGTCGCGTAATGTTTTCTCTGACACCATTAAATTCAGTTCATTAGTGAGCGAGGGATTGAACTGGATCTTACATCGTAAGGTGAAAGTCAATTCTTGACACTGCCGGCTCCAAACTCCTGACTTCTCAGACAGCGTTAGGAACCTCCCTGTTTTCTTATAACCTTTATAAACAGGGTGACTGCTATGCAAACAGACTACCTGAGCAACGTTGCAGCAGATGCTCCAACCTCCAAGCTTCATTTAAAGAGCTGCTGCTTGGGGCTGCTTCAACAGAGCTCAAAACTATGCCTGAGCTTCTACTAACCACTCAGCCCTCACTTTAACAATACATTTTTAATGGGAGCTGAAGGTTCTTCCTATTTATTAATGTTCTCAAAAAGACGCTGAAACGGTGGAGCCCTTTAAGGTTTGCACATAGCTAGTGTAAAAATATTCAGCATCACTTGAGCAGGAGAACAAAAAGTATGGCTGGGATGGTGCCTGGATATGACGCTGCCTGCCCTCCTCTTGGCCACCAGCTTCCAGCTGGTGGAGGTGGCCTTCTTGCTGGCACATCCATCCCAGCACTCCGAGTGAGACAGAGATGGAGATCTTGGGAGCTCAGAGGAAGAAGGTGAGGGCCAGGGAGCAGATAGTCACCTCCTGGGGTGGGTAGAGGGATGGCGGCAGCTCATCTCACTTGGAAAAGGCCAACAACATCGTAGGAAGTCAATGGTGGTAAGTCAGTCTTTAAACCAGAAGCCACATGGGCAAGAATAGCACGTGGAGAAAGCAAAACATGTGAAGTGTGTCTGGAAAAAAGCTAAATACCTGGTAGGAGATCTATGTAGCATTGCGAACGGCCCTGGAGAAACACGGCGCAGACTCCCCAAGCTGGCTTCACCACAGCTCCGACATTCCTCCACAGAGCAGTTCTGCTCCTGCCCCGCTGGGCTACTCCTGGGTCGCACCACTCCGAGTCAATGTTTTAAGAGTGTGCTTAAAGAGTATCAATAGCAATTAGAGGGGAAAATCCTGATCTCATCCCCAGACCTAGTTAATTGTCGCACCATTGATTTACTCTAATTTGACTTCTCACTCCAAATTATACCCGCATTACCGAAGGAGGGACTGCAGGCAAACTCTCCCCGCTCACCCCCTCCCCTCCAAGACAATAAATTTAATATTGAATACACTTGGAAAAAACCCAGCAGTTGTCGCAGGATCCATACTGAAAGATCTTTCTCCTTATCCCCCCCTCCTTTTTTTTCCCCTTCCTGCGAGTAATTAAAAGATGCTTTTCTTGACTAATGATCCCCCTGTTTAGAAATGGGAAGTCGATACTCCTTCACCAGCAGTCAGCTTCAATTTGTCACAGGGCTCCCGAAGTTTGAGCGGCGGTTCTCAGGGCTGCTGGTAATTGCTGGAACCAATTACCAGCCTTCCAAAGCTGACCTAATCAGGGACCCACGGACACCACCGCTCAGAGGCCAGCCCGTCCCTTTTCCCTTTTAACATTCATGTATTCGCCCGTGCTTGGGTTTTTCTGCCGTTTCGCCAACTTTTTGTGCTTGCCGGGAGCTCGTGTTTGTTCCTCTTCTCTCTCCGCAATCACGCCAACACCCTCAGTCTCAACTTTACCTCCTGCCACTGCTTTACTCTACGTTGCTTCCGTGGGGATCCCATTGCACCTGGGCTCCCATAACCAGTTTAAAGCTAGAGGCCATCCAAGGTGTTGCTTTTGATCCAGAGGAACCGAACGATCTAGAGATCTGCTTGTTTTATAAGCTGCCTCTCAAGACTTGATGAGACCTGGCACGTGTTAACGTTAGAGGACGTAGCTGGGCAATATAACCTTGATGAAAGTAACGGGAGCAATGCCTTTTGCTACCAAACTCTCAGGCTTTGAGTTCACAGTCTCCAATCGGAGAGTGTTTCTGACCTTCAAAATATGTTTCCAGGTTTACCTTTCCCCATGACTTTCTCGGAGAAAGAGTTTTAAGTGAATTTGAGTGGACTAGGAAAGGACAGTAGTATGGTGTATTTGACGTGGTTTAAGTTTGATAATGTTTATCTTCTTTCTGAGTGTACAAAATTAAACATGCAAGTTGTTCTCACAGCCTGGCATAGCTCTGTTTTTAGAAATATTGGTGACGTTTTCCTGAGTGAGACTCCTTAAACATGCGGTGACCTCGAGTAGCCATTTGGCAATCCCTCCTGCAAAACATCGGCCTCCCTGGGTCTCTCCACCCTTCCCTCTACTCAACAGAAAGTCATGGGATGCCACCACAATGATTCACTGATCAGTGCCAACTTCTCCCAAGCTGAAGGGACTGCTTTTGAAGCCATGTCAAGACTTCCAGGTTCCTTTTAGTCCAGGATGTGCACGCTCCTCAAGTCTCCCAGCCCAAGTGATTCAGTATCTGTGGAGCAGTCCATAACTCTTTTTTTTTTTGCCCCTAGAAAGCCCGAGGGTTTCCACTGATGGCTTCCTCTCCGACAGAAAGACACAACATGGAACAGTAAAACCCATGGATGTCTGATCCCCTCTACAAGTGTCCATAAACAGAGGGTCCATCACTGTGCTGACAACTTCTGGTGGTTTGGGGGGTGGCACAGTGCAGACAGAAGAGTTAAGAGACATGTCTATCAAAGAAACACGTGAGAAGATTGTATTTATCTAAGGTCTTTCACCGATGCTCTGTGCTAAGCCTTTGAATCAGTTGGGGGAATGGTTCTTTTGTTTCCAACATTTTGTTTCCAGGCATAGCCTGAAGGTCTGAGCAAACACGGAGGGTGCCTTCATGAGCGTATGAACAGAAAATGGGAGCACTACACGGGACAGATGTAGTGAGCGGGGCTGCAGAAGGGAACGGGGATATGAACAAGTGCCGGAGAAACTTGGGAGGAAAACCCGGGAGTACTTCCCTCTCCTATCTGATGGGGCTTTGGTGAGAACTCCTTAAAGCAGGAGCACGTTAGGTGTGTGAACCTCCTCACGCAGCGGCTCTCGGACTCCGGTTGATCCCAGAGCTCACCAGGACGGGCAGGCACAGTCCCCCAGCACCAGTTCTCGCCTCCCTTCCCCTTCAGAGGGAGTTTTGCTCAATGCTTCTTTCTTCCCCTGACCTTCAAATATCCTTGGGCTCCCTCCATCCCTCCTCCACCAGAACTCCAAATCTCAGCTCCCCAACATATTTCTACTTGCTTACTTTCTTGTCCCTTCCCCAGTCCCTCAACTTCAGTTGCCTCTTCCCCCTTCAGTCGTCCAACAACAACAAAAAAGGGGTGTTTGTTTAACCCCACTTCAGGTCCGTTGTAGCTGCTTCCGATAGGATTTCCTCATGCAAAACTGCAAATAGCAGCGAGAAGACAGAATGCGTAACTTGCATCTACAGAATTTGAACTCATTTTCTTGCCACATCTTGGACAGAAGGATTATGATGCTAGGAGAGACCAAAGTAAAGTATAAAAGGAAGGACACACTTTGAAAAAGCAGACCTTTCAGATATTTATGTGAAAAATATCGCTTCAGTCCCTGCTGCAAACAGCACAAAAAACGGGAGTAGCAAAGCAAGATTACAATTGCTTTGTGGGACAAATTTCACATGATCTTAATTCTGCTTTTTCTAGCAGCTCCTCCGTCACACAAGCCCGCAGTTGGACACATAGCTGGAAATACATACTTATAAAATGACTCTTTTTGTCCAAAAACGTTATAGTGCAGGAAAGAAAGTGCAGTTATGTCACTGACAAACATAAGCAGCTGAATATAAACGTGAAGATGTACAGAAACAAAAAAGAATTAAAATAAGCCCTGTGCATGAAATACAAAAAGAACAAAGTTGAATTTCTGTAAGTAAAACTCAATTCCAAACATAAAAACCTGAACTATTTAATTCAAATGGATGGCTCTCTCTTAATCACAATCACATGTATTTTAGACTTTTCATGATAATATCTTTATTATATGAATATTAAAATAATGTGATTTTTTTTAAAAAAAAAAAATCCAATTGAGTGTAAGCCTTTTCCTTTTAAGTATTTAGAATTGAGGTATCCCTCCAGCTCACCTCAGCACTAAGGAGCAACATGTATTTGTTAGGCGCAACCACGTAAGGACCTTGGATTAAAGTAATACTAATGACTGAAAGGCAGCAATAAGTTGATTTCAATCTACCTGATACAATAATTATATTAGCTGTCTAATAATACACATGTACACAGCAGACACAGAGTTTATGTACGAACAAAACCTCTGTGTAGGTCTCCCTGAACATTTTTATATGCACAGTCATTCATCTAAGTAGCCTGATTAATGTACTGGCTTCATTCTCGAAGATGAACCAAAGGTGGCACCACAAATTCATTTTTCAGTGCTAACGAAATAATGCAATAAGAAACAGTTGACTTTATTACAGACAACAGTACAAACCTACTCCTACGCCGTAGGAGGTGGCCCAAGTATATGCTCCCAGGTTATAAATTCACTTTGAGCTGGTACTGGAAAGAGCAGGATCCAGAGATGTACGTCAACAAAATCAGAATATAATTCCCTCTGATTTCTGTCATGTGCAGCAGGCACAACACTGAGAGTTAAACCTCTGTCGTGCCGTTTGCTACCTGGGGACCGACCAGTGCTGAGATGCAGGTTGCCCTCCTGGAGCTCCCCCCAAGACAATTATAACGCGCTTCTGAAGACAACTTCAAAGGTTGGCCCAGTTGGGCAAGGTAGTCCAGAAGGTCTTTCTCCTGCCTCAAGCCCCGCGCTGAAACGCCGTCTGCCAGAGGTCACTCTGCTTGCCCGCAACCAATATGTTAGTTATAACTAGCAGCACTTACATCTCATATCTACTAAAATCAGGGAAGTATTTTCAAAACATCTTTCCTGGACACTGATCAGATAAATTAAGCATAAAAACCCACTGGCTTTTGGCAGGACAATGTACCGCAGAAAGAAGATTTTCATTGTGTTGAGCTATGAGAGGTACGTAAAATGCTGCTCTCATAGGAAACCGCCCCCCCAACTGTGGTTTCCCATATATCACATAAAAAAAGTAAACAAGTCCACAGTGAGCAGGACTTTCAACATCCATGATGAGAACCCAAAGACCTGATGGCCAGGTACAAATTCCTGAGTAAGCCTGAGCTACTGAAGGCAGATTATTCATCACAAACCGATAGACCAAGAGCCAGGAACTTTGCGGCTGACCACAACAAAGAAACGCATTACAGTATAATTTAGATTGAGGAACATCCACGCGGGAGGTTTCCATCTCCCGCTGTTTCATCGGGCAGTCAACTGAACAAAAAAATTGCAGTGCTGCCGAGGAAACCTTCACAAGAGTGAAAAAGTAACGGGGGTCAGTCAACTTTTGGCACTCACCCCTCCTTTGACACACGTTCTTCATGGGCATGCAGTGAAGATATATACACACCTAATGATTTTTACAAGGCGTACTCCAAGGGAGAATTTTAAAAGTCCATGTTGTAAAACGCGATAACGCCCTACCACCTCTGACTGCAACACCAAAATGAGGATTTATGCGCTCACAGCTTACAGCCTCGGCCAGGCGCAGTATCACGTACTACCTGCCCGCTGTGTGCCACGGCCAGATGGAGTAGGAAAGCCTACCTGGTGGAGTCTGACGAAGGTTTCATATGGCCCTGGCTGCTCTCCTCCCAGACGCTGTTTGCCAGCTCGTTCCCGATAGACGACATCACCTTGATGAGCTCTATAGGCCAATCATCCAGGTCGAGAGAGCGGACCCGGGAGAGGTGCGTGCCAAGGTTTCGGTGTATACCTGAGCATTCGATACATATGAGGGCTCCCAGATTCAAGCTGGCCCAGTCGGGGTCTACAGGAAAAGGGACACAAGCAATTAGTACAACGAAACACCTAACAAAACTTCCTAGTTAATGTCAGTGGCTAAAGATTTTTGGCTTGGGGGGGGGGAGTGGAAATAATGTAGTTGTCCAGTTTGAAAGCACAGTTGGGAGGTCTTCCAGTAGGGTCAATTTTGCCCAACTAACCCTTCTGAGAAACCCCTGAGAAGTAAAAAAAAAAAAAAATTGATGTGTGTTTGTGTCCTCAAAAGAGGTATCTTTCCACCTCCAGTCAAAATAAAAATATGAGTAAAAGAGAAAAGAAGAAACAAAGAAAACATAAACGCAGTGGCAGGCAGCTGATGATGAAGTAGTGGAGAAAGCCCCTCCTTGGGAATCTAGAGCCACTCATAGCCAATTACAAGGGAAAAAGGAGGAAAAAAAAAAAAGAGACGACCGACTAGATACGATGTCTCTGTTGCTAACCATATCAACTCCCTTAATAACCATCTATATCATCACCTACATATGGCTTTTACATCTAACACCCTATGGGGTATGTTTTCATCTCTAAGATCAGGGAGATAAGTACTAACATGAAAATGTGATACTTTGAACAGTCCTGGTTTTAGTGTACGAGCCAGAAGGATTCCACCGACACACACACACACACACACAAAATAACCCCGCAAACGATAAGGCTGTGACAAACTCGACAAAAGCCAGGAAATTCAAAGTCATTTCCCAAGATGGTTCACTTTGTTGTCACCGTCCTGTGTTATTTAAATCTAGATTTGTATCAATCTCCCTCTCTCCACCAAACATTCATTTTAACAAATGCAATGAAAGACGTATGGGAGGAATTTTTTGGTGGCTTTTTTTCCTTCCCCCCCTGCTGTCAGATCTTTTCTTCTCGCCTTACCCTGGGCCTCCCAAAGAACTAGTAGGCTATCACAAATGCCAAGCAGGAAAATAGTGATTAATTGAGAGGGCAGGCAAGTTTTAATCAAATTTTATTTAAAATTTAGAGCTGACGGAAAATTAATTTCCAGTGTCCCCTTCCATTCGGGGAAATTTCATCCAAAGACTCATTTTGACTTTGTGTAACCCAAAATTGAAAAGTTACTTTTGGCAGCCAAAATACATGGAAACAAAACACTCCCTCGTTCTTTGCCATGTCACGTTTGGACAAAAATAATGAAAGGAAAGCAGGTAAATTTAATTTCAAAGTCCCAAATTTCATTGAAGGCATTGCTTGACATCTTTCATTCAGTCCTTAGAAATCTAAAAATATCCCCAACAAGCAAAATCCCCTATCTTACCTCACTTGAGCAGAAAAGCACACACTCTGTTTAAAAAGTTCCTGTCCATATCAAGTCTTACATTAGGAACATACAGCATTTCAGATCTCAAAAAAATAAGGTGACACAAAACTCCTGCCTTGCTTTCCAAGTCCTTGGTAAGCCAACCATCACAAACTCCTTTCCTGCACATTCCTTCAGGTCACCTCCATCGGTTCAGAGGAACCAGTAGTATATTTGAAACACACTAAAAACCCCAAAATACTCATTTGGCGGTAAAAGCTTAAATACACCAGATAATCATTTAAAATTTGCAAACTGTGACTCGGAATGAAATCTCTGTCCCTGACCTGCAAAGGTCAGAGTTATCCTCACAAAAAGAAAAAGCACAATGGGCTCAAAGAGGCACAAACTCAGAATGAAGCAAGAGAAAAAAATACTTATTTATATTTTTCCTATTATTCTAACAGAACTGATGTTAAGGATTTGACCACCCTCCCAAACACCTCTGTGTACTTGAAGCGCATCTAGTCTATCTTTCAGTGAATAAATGTTTAAAATATTCACCTACTTCCAACTGACAGTGCTGGTACGATTGAAGTAGTCCACCAAAGCGATAAGCAAGAACTTACATGAAATTTTGTCAAGATGCTATTTTGAATTTCAACAATCCAAGGTGGTAAACTAGGAAAGGCAAGTGTTGAACTCACCATAGACATCCAGTGAAAAACCAGACTTGTTGATCCTGGTTGCAACTGGATAACGCGGAGCAAGACAGGGCTCTAATGAGGAGCTTGGACAAGTAGCAGTGTTTGATGGATTCCGGGAAACAGCTGACACGATGTCATTTACGACATCCATTTCAGTGCGTGCACATGAAAAACTCTTCTCAAAAGGACGTATGCTAGATGACAGAAGTCACTACCCACCAATAATTAAGGTAAGTTATTGTAAACTACATGCTCAGAGTTGTCCCTATTTGCAGTTCACTGCTCCTACCTGCATCCTCCTCTTGCCAGATGTAGTTGCGCACTTTTAGAATCTCATGCTTGAAAATTGTTATCATCAATTTATACTGAAAAGAACCACACGTGGTTAGGAAGCCAGCAATATTCAAGTTATTTTTTTTTCTTTTTTTTTCCTTTTTCTTCAAGAAGATGATAAAAA
>NW_009611020.1:43812-54458 GCF_000690535.1 Cariama cristata | reverse complement strand
CTGCTGATGCTAAGAGTAATTCTGAATTGGAGGATGCTCGGAATACTTACTCACAAGCACGTGGCAGGTTTTTCTCCAGCATGCACACATCCAGATTTGACGGGAAAAGACAGAAAAGGCCCATTCAATGCAGCTAGAGGTGTTATAAAGCTAGTTTCTCCTCTTTGTTTTACTTACAGTTTGTCAAACAAAATATGAGCTTTTTAACATCACCGAATATATCCCGATTATGATTTGCAGCTGTCCATATTCTTAAATGTGTTTAGTTCTCTCCTCTAAAAACCTCCTCCCCACTTTGACTTGCACCTCAATCAGATTGAGCATTTGAAGGTGAAAGCTCTTGGAACAGCTCTTTTGGAAGAATAACCCCTCCCCACCATCTCCTTCATCCCTTTGGACCTGCAGTGGCTGATGAAAGGCTTTGCCACGCTGAATCCTCATGAGTTCAGCTCTGGGCTGAGCAGAGGGAATCTCTAAAGGGAGGAGCAGAAGAGCCAGGGAAAGAAGAAGCAGGGGTGAAGGCATCTTGCAGAGTCACAGCAGAAGAGAGAGAAAAGTTTGCATCTTTCCTGTTCTTCGAGAGTTGTTTTTTCTATCCCGCATATCAAATTGAATCTTGTGATGGGTACGGTAGCCTTGTCAGGGCGACCCAAATTATTACTTCAGTGTTTGGCTCTCAAATACAAAATAAACCATAGTAAGTTATTAGACTTCTGGACTGGAAATCTCATGAGATTCTCCTTAAACCCTCCCCGCTTTCTTTTATAACAGAAAAGACCTGCTACTCCATACTTCCCAGATATCTTGAAAGAGTGACTTCTCTCTATCCTCTCACCTGCTCTTTAAGCAATAAGATTGGAAAAACTAAAATCCTTCGGGGGCAGAAATTGTGCTGGGTTTGCCTAAGCAAGCTGATCATCTTCAGTGCCTTCTCCAGACAGAAGCCAGCACTGGAACTCCAACGCCCTGGGAAAAGGCAACTTCAGTTTCCTTCTAAAACATGAAATGAGATCTTCTTCAGCAAAAACTCCAGCACCAGAAGAGTACTTTGCCTCATCTCTTGCTCTGGGATGGGAACGTTAAAAAACCAGGACTTTGAAAAACTACTGCTGCTGATTAACATACAACAAGGCAGAAATTCCCTGGTGAAACAAAGTGCGGTGATGAAGTGCTAAAAAGGCAAAGAGCTCCAGAAAGAGGAAGAATGAGACTTCTGAAGTGGAAGACTGATGGCTCTTGAATAGAGCTGAGGGACAGCAACATCTCATATTCCTTTGCTCTCAAACCTCTGGCTTTGTGAAGATGCAAACTACAGAAGCTTTCCACAAGAGCCCTGGTGTTTGTGATGCTAAATGCTCTGGGGGTAAGGACTTGCCCAGGCAAGGCAGAAAGGGAGAGAAGGAAATAAAGCAAAGCCTGGCACAAAAAGCAGCAGGCTGAGGTTCATCCCATGTGCATGTTTACATTTCAAAATACATCACTTTGGAAATACCTCAAATTTTTCTAAAGGAATGACGATGGCCTTAAAATTCGGAAAGCCAAATTGTAAGACGAGTCCAAGAGGGTATAAATCATCTCCAAGAGTACAAACAATTAGGAGGTTCTGGTTGAGATTCCAAAATCATTCCTCCCTCAAAAAAAAAAGCTACAGAACAGAGTGTTGAGCGTTGCCAAAAAGGGCAGGCCCACCCTGCCCTCTCCCAGCAACACGTTCTTGGCGCATCCTTCCAGCTGGCACCACTCACACGTGGCCAGCTTGGCCCATGAAGCAATCTGGATGAAAATCAACCTGGCTGAAATGGGGGGGGAATAGTGCTGCTTTCTTGCACGATCATTTTCCTGATTAAACATCTAGCTTGGCTGCATAAATACTGGGGTACGTGCACGACTGGGGCGAGGAACACAAACCTTGGGGTTAGCGTAGACTCTGGGTAGAGCTGAAGTGGATCATGGACACATCAGAAGGACACGTGTGGGTGTGGGAAGTTGTCTGCAGTGAAGGGACGGCCAGTTCCCCCTCTGCCTGGGTGACCAGTTAGCAGGGTCTAACAAAATGCCACCCACAGCTGTACAGACCGGAGCAGAAATGAGGAACATTCCCATCGTCGTCTGCTCACAGACAGCACTGAGTACTTCAAATGAGCTAAATATACATCTAGGTCACTTGAAGACCCTGTCCTTCTCATATACAGCACAGCATCTTATATGCCTTTTACTTGAACTATATCAAAGCTTTGCTGTAAATCTGAACGATGACCAGGTCAATATGAAAGAACACTAACAAATAACAGTCACTTTGGGCTGTATATGTTAAAATACCAGCCAAACCAATGTTATCCCTTGTTTATCGCATGCTGGATCACTAGCCAGTGGAATGTAAAGACCTTAATTTATCAGTGTTGCTAGTATTTCTCTCTGTCTGTGAAAAGACCCTGTGAAATTTGTCTTTGAGATCTCCCTCCAGCAGGTCAACAAGTTGTTCCAACAGCATCCCAGCCCCGGTGCTCAAAGCCCGGTCCAGCCAGGGCTCACATCCCTGCGTGCCAAACCACTGGGAACAGGGTAGCCGCTTTTGTTCTTGACCCATCTCCTATGGACAGTATACGAATACCTGGCAGTTTACAAAAGAAGCAACTAAAACCAGTCTGTATGTGAAGCAAATTTTAAGGGTATGGAAAAATTTTTGTTTTCAACGGCTGTTAATGTGCTAACCAACTTGCCTTCAAGCCTCCTAAGGATGAGGCAGGGTTTGTTCGGTGGATGACTGAATCAGCTAAATTGCTAACTATACAGAGAGCAAATTAGTCAAGCAAAAGCACTTGCACCTCCATATGAATGTTCATTTTAAACTGGGATGTTAGAATGGCTTAGACCAGTAGTCGAAATCCTAAACAGCAAATCTTAAGGAAAAAAAGATTATACCCAAAGAAAAATAAATGAATATTTTGCCATTTTAAGCATGTGTAAAAATCACAAGAAAAGTTCTGACTTTCAAATATCAAGGAAATAAAAATGCACAAGTTCTCAGTCCTTCTGCTTCTAGAACTAATTGCTTTAGAGCAAGAGTGCTTCCTTTTTGTGGCTTTGTTACAAACCCCTGGAACTAAAGAGTACCAGAATAACAACCTCAGCCGGGGTTAGTGAGGTGAACCGCAGCTCAAAGTATTCTCGGGAACACTTTTCTGAACACTGAGGATACGTTTTAAAAAAAATAAAAAAAGGGAAAGAAACACAAAGGGGAGATAAAAAAAATCCCAAATCAGTTTTCTAGCATCCAGATATAATGAGCAATGACTTTGGTTTCTTCTGACAAGCAACCCTAAAAAAACGAAACCAAAAAACCACAAGTCAAGCTCTACTGCTTTGAAAATACTACCATAGCACATGTGCCGTCTCCACTCAAAACAGGAGGAAAATGGAAGCAACCGATGTCAAACAGCAAACTTCTTTTTCCTTTTCTTCAAAGGAAAGTAAAGAAATTTTTTACGTTTAAGCCGGCTTGTGAAACAACAATGGGAAAAAATCAGGATACATCTGACACAGCATATATTAAGTATAAAATAACATAAAATAAGGCTGATTAAGCAACTCCAAGATGAGGAAGAAACGTGCAAACAACACATGGAACGTAATACCGAAAAAGACAAAGGCCATGGCTGGTGTTCACCTAAGTCTTGGCCAAGGAGAAGTCGTGGCCAAGGAGAAGAGGTCGATTTTCTGAAGTCATGTGGCTGTACTTACTCTGTGCTTCGCAGTCCACACAGTGAGAATTGCCTCTGATGTTCCTTATGGACTGAAGGGCCATGGCCTCGTTCTGACTCGTCAGGCGGGACTGCGTACATTTAAAGAAATGCATAAGCAACAAATAAGAACCCAATAAAGTTAGATGACACAACTGTCAGCTGAACGACTGGCAAAACCCAAAGCTTAGACTAAGGTTGAATGAATGTGACCAAGGAACCTCAAAGTCCTTGGTTTGCTTCTCAAGACATGGTGATCCTTTGGCATCTCCAAGTACTGCAAGTCCATGCCTGCCAAGCAGGGACTCCTCTTTGCTCCCATGTTTCTTGACAGTTTGGGATTTCTCCCAGGGCTCTTTCCACCCTGTACAGGAGCTCCCAGCATTTTAGGGTTTCCAGCCTGGATTCTAACAAGTGGGGAGACCACACAGAGGGAAAATGGAGCTTGAAAATGAACCCTGCTATTCACTAGAATAGTAGTCACAGTGTAGGTTTGCTTCCTGAGAAAAATTAGATAAGAATATTATTTTATAAAATCAATTTCTTTTATTGATGTGTATGCTTTTGCTAATGAAGACTAAGGGATGGTTTGCAAAAGCAGCTGAAACCTTTTTATCATCAAAAGGTCAGACTTAATCAGACAGCTCCCATTTAAATCCTCTCCATGATGACCTGCCAATGACCTCTATTTAGACCTGGAGAGACCGTCACCATGTACAAGGAGTTCAGCTCTGGATAACTAAACTGTCTCGTGGGCTCTCTGAGAAGAAAACTGTTAGCTGTAGCAAGTGATGGGATCTTTGCAATGAATGAATTTAAGCAGGATGAGGACCAGGTCTTAAGTATGGGCATGTGGAGATATGTCCTCCTGATCTATCAACGGGACACCTCCTAAACCTGTCCAACTAACTGCACTTTGCTATTCCAGCTAGTTCTTTGGACATGTTTTGAGACCTCAGTAATACTTTATAGAAAAAAAAAAACACCTCTCTGAGCCACTTACCAGCCACTCTCTATCCTCTTTTGTATTAGTATTTTTATGTCAGTTTTAGTGTACAAATTTCCTCTTTTGTGCTCCCTTAATATACATATTAGAATGCGTAAATCCATGAAAGGCAAGAAAACACGTAAGCAGTGATTCTTCTCTATCTCAGAAATACATACTGGAAATAAATACATTTTTTAAACAAAATGAGAAGTAATGATGTATGTAAGTATGATGACGATAATTACTGGTGCCTGATCCACTCTGGCAGATCAGGGCAATGAAAGGAGGCATTCATTTAAAACTATGAGTCTCCTCCTTGCAATATAAAATCATTAAAGACAACCGTTAGGTGGAAAATGTTAAAGTATCCACAGGTTTGAACAATTATTGCCCATTTCTCTCCCTTGACTACCACTCAACACCTTGCTCTCCAGTTGTAAAGAGTTTGCCGGCACAGAGACTGAAGAAGCAGAAGCTCTCCTGCTCTTGCAAAAATGAGCAATGGCTGAAGAAGTCTCAGATTTTAAACATTTATTTTGACAGGAAAGGAGGACAAATTACTTCTGTCACCGTATGAAAGGATTGCAATGTAGAAGGCCTGTTCCTCTTAGGTCATGTTCTTCTTCCTCCATAAAGCTTTGATGGACTGTTTCTGGATTTGCTTTGTGTTATATTAGTCAAGGCAGAAAACCATAAAAAATTAATTCAGTGTAATTAAAGAAAAGAAAAATTGCACATACGCTTTGATTTCTGTGATTTGCATTACTTCATCATGCCAGAATCCTATGGCAGAACATTGTTCCACATTTATGGTTAGGCCAACCAGAACGTTCAGTTAAATTTTGCCATGCAGGAGTTTAGCAGATTTAACTAGAGATCTGACTAATTAAATACGCTGGTTTTGGGGTCTGCCTCCACTCTTCTCTGAGACAGGTTTTTCCTAAAGGGTCTTCTGCATACCTCTAACCTGACACACCTGAATCTGTAGCAGTGACAGAAGCACAGAATCACCAAATCGATTTGGCTGGGAGAGACCTCTGGGATCAGAGTCCAACCTTTGCCCCTACACCCCCATGTCAACTAAACCATGGCACTGAGTGCCATGTCCAGTCTTTTCTTAAACACCTCCAGGGATGGTGACTCCACCACCTTCCTGGGCAGCCCATTCCAACACCTAAACTATAGTAGTCCAATGACTACACTTATACAACTTCTCCGTAGGGACAGTCCATGACCTAGCCCCTAAGTTTCAGTCAAAATTTTAAGAGCAAAACCAAAGGCAAATATAAACCAGGATAAACCAGGAGCTCCATTAATCCAATTGCCGTAAAAAAACCCCTGTACCACAGGCTACAGCACCAGCTGTCTTGAAACATCTGAGATATGCCTGCAGCTCGAACGCTGCTCTGTTGTGTAACACGTGCATGTCCCTAGGAGTATAGGTTTAAAAATCTGAGTTCTTCAACTTGCTTTTGTCTTAATGATCACACACCCGTTACTTATTTTCAGTATTACTCTGCGTACCGTACCTTGTTCTTGCTGCTCTCGCACGACTGTAAACTGGCCAAGATCTGACTCTCTATGGCTTGTACCCACGCATCTCTTTCTTCATATGTGGTAGCTTCAAAGTGCCAGGTCTGGCCGGTGAGAGAGACGATGATAAACTCAAAGTTTTCTTCTTGTTCTGGAAAAAAAACCAAAACAAAAACATGCGGTTGGAAGAAAAGATTAAGTTTAAGGATATCGATAGCTAGGCCTAAACAATCTTGGTTGATGAGCATTTCTGCAACGTAACAAGCAAATGCAGGTCTGGACATATGAGGTTTGAGGCTGGATAAATCCAACTACCCCGCAGTTGCACCATGCATCACAAAATGACTTGTGGATCTGCCGCTTTTTCTCTGCAAATGTTACGTTTTGCGTAAATATTCAGTTCCTGTGCGCGTTTGTGAGTTTGGCATTGAGTCTACACCTTTCTTGAACACAAACTGGCTAATGAGCATTATTTAGATTTAAACCTGAGGTGCTAAAAGCTACATAACGTAAAAATCAAGGTGTGTCACAAAATAACTTCAAAGGTGAGGGGACTACAAAGAGCTGACAATACAGAAAATTGGACAATTTACCCTCTGCCTTCAAGCAGTTTTTTACATGCACAGATACATTAAAAGTGGATGTGTACATTTTCTTGTCTACAGCATAAATACGCTGGGTTATAATACAGGATTAAAATCAGTTCGACCTATTCAACATTCACGTTCGACACGGGAGATAAGAAAATGATCTGAGAAGCTAGCAGAAAGGGTCAATGAAATATCCTTAGGGCTACTGGAGTATAAGGACAAGTATTCAGGCCAGAGGACCGCAGCATAGGAAAATACCAGCAGAACTGAACTAAATGGACACACACTCTAACTACACATGGGACGCCAAAGTCAAATTAAAAAAAATCAAGGAAGCTGAAAGAGAATGAGCGGAATTGGCAAGGGCAGGCATGAAGCATGAAAGGAAAAGAATAATAGGGCACAAAGTTCTGGTGAACATCAGCCATAATGGGTTTTAGAAGGAGCATTTACATTCGCTCGTCTGCTAATGACTTATTATATATTCAGAGCCATGAAGCTCCTGCATTACCTTGTCATCCATAAGCAGGCAAAGATAAGTGACAAATCTAGCGCTAGCTTTAAAGACAGTACTGCTGCTCACTGGCAGTCATTTTCTCAACCTGTGGGACAACTGGTTTTCTTTGATAAACTCCGTGCTAGCAAGGCCAGCGCTTACGCTGCTTTAATGATGCCTCAAAAAACAGCAGAAGGTTACTTTGCACCTCGAGGTGAGAATAAACATGGAGGTGAAGGTTATTTCCAGGTGCATGAGGGCACCTGAAGCAGCAGTTTTACTAAAAAAAAAATAGTGCGTGGGATTAAGTGGGAAAAGAGAGGTAAGAGAAACAACGCAACTGTGCAGCTACAACTACTTTTCCATTTTAGCAACACTGTGTTAGAAACAAACAGGTAGAATCATTATCCAAAATGCTAGGAATAAATCATGGAAAAAGACACATTTCTCAAACAGAGCTTTCAAGAGTTTGAGAGGAAGACGTAAGAGGAACTACTCGACACTAAAGGAAATGAGGTTCAGTCCTGTACGCTGTCTCCTGTAGGACAACCCACTTACGGTCTCTACTCACGTAGAAGCAGTACGGCACACCGTCACTGGGGAGAGGTACAGGCATATGCAGAGTTACACGTATGTTTTTTTTTTTGAAGGAAGAGAACATGAAAAACTGAATCCCACCTGAAGCAGCCCCTGCAGAATCCCATTTAGGGCATTCATCGTTTTAAGGCCTTTCAATGGCTTTTAAGCGATAAAAATTCGTACTCCCAAAGTCTTGCTAAAGGAGGATTTCCAAATGCTGGTCCCTAAGTGTTCAGAAAAGCCTTCTCTCTAACTGACTCGGTACGGGTGGCACTGAGCCGCGCGTATCCCGCAACAGGCAGTAACCCAACGGCCCTTTTCAGCCTCGCTCCGTTTTCCGCACCTCCCGCCCCGCTCCCGCAGCCCTTCCCTTCTCCCCTCACAGCTCCGCTCCAGCCTGCATCCTATTTTCCCTGCCTCTCTCTCTCCCCTGACCATAGGCCATACCGCTCCTACGTAAGCCAAAGGTTTAGTGTAAGCCGAAGGAGCTGCCCTACTAGAGAAATCAGTTGTTTTGTCACTTCAAGTTCCAAATTCCCCACATCTCCTTTTTAAGCAGGGAGGGATGCAAAGACATCGAAGAGGTCGATGAGAGAGGAGACTTCTCCAGGGCACTGGCAAGGCCGACTTCTCAAAGTATAATAACTCAGCAAGAATATACCATATATAACTAATACTCAACAAGTATACATGATGCATTTTTAAAGAGTCTCTCTGCGCGACTCCCGTACCAGTTCATCCCAGCATTTAAATGCTAGGTGACTTTCCAGCATTACAACTCCAGACCTTAAAAGAAGTACACATAGCATCGCTGAATGCTCCTATCTCCTACTTGCCAATAATCCTGACCACATACATGAAGCTGGCTTGCCCAAGAAGGGCTTATGAGAAACAAACCCTGCAATTCAGCCAGCGTGCTGTTTAAAAGCAAGGTTGAAATACCGTCCTCGCAGCAGTACCTCTGCAAGCTTTCCTTTCCAGAAATGCTACACAAAGTTATTCCTCTGCTTACGGGACACCTATGGCAGAAAATACAAACCCGGCTATTCAGGCAACTGGAATGCAATTCAAGAAACACCTCCAGCCATCTCCTGCGGTCACTCTTTTATACGCCAAGTCTCCTTTTCCCAAAGGAGAAGCTCCCGTGTTTAATCTCCTGACCTTTTCTGCTGTGACCAGCTGACACCGTGACAAAAGCTGTAAAGACCTTGTACAGCCTTTGTGGCTCGGGATGGCAAAGTCCACATAACACGCCGGTGAGTCTGTCCCGGTATGGGCCCACTGTGTTTTAAGGCTGGGCTGAAAGGACATTTTCATTTCATCAGTAACTTAGCTGAAAACTTGGTCATCACTGATGATCCATTAAGAACACATAAGTTTTCACTCTCTGATAGGCACGGACACTTCAGGTTTACTCCCTAAAAAAACCCAAACCTCAGATGAAAAGCACCTGTGCTAGTTGAAGATGTGTTCAATAATACATTTTCTGCTTAAATACACCGAATTTTTTTTTTGTAAGCACGACTGCGAAACAAAGCAGCAGTGCCTGCTCCACGGCACCCACGGGACAACGCCTGCAAAAGTCAAGTAACAAACATGTATGTCCTTAACCACTGCATAGATGAACAGGAAAATCCAGGCAGCAGAATGAAATTGTTCAGTTTTACTCTTCAGTAAAATTATAGGTTGGGCTATTTAAATCCCTGTGAGCCCAATCACAAAATTTTATTAAACAGTTTTCCATGTTTAACAGTTATTCATAGAAAGGTCCACTATAATAGTATTTTAGCACCATCAACCTGTCGAAATCAACCTGCCCAATTACTCCAAACTACATTAATAACACCGGATATTACACTAATTGTGTCCAGTTTCTATGCAGACGAGGTCCCGCGGGGCTAATTTTGCATCCTCAGGGGCAAGCAACTCAGCCATCAACCTGATTTCACTAGGAATCCCTCCTCATTACACAAGTCCAGGCTGTCAAACTTTTTTTTTTTTAAAAAAGGTTAATGGGCCAATCAGTCATCAATTATTTCCTGGAAGGCCAGCAGACAAAGGGTTAAAGTGCGAAGAACCAGCCGCAACTGATTTCCATTTGGAAGTTATTATCAACAGGAGATGTCTAAAATGTTATTGTTTTTTTTTGGTTTCCCCTTTTTTTTTTTTTTTTTTTTAAGTAGGAAGGGGTGGCTGGGATGGGAAATGAGCTGAACCTGTAAGATTGTGATGATATGGAACCTAAAGCATAAGTGATTTCTTTTTTTTTTTTTGAGAGAAGCAGTGGAAGTGGGCATGCAATCAGTGAATTTTAGGAAAACCACCGCACCATCATAACCACCACACCACTTCCAAGAAGCCACACGGTACCACCGTTTATGCTGCACATACTATTTTCACCATCACCTTTTCATAGTAAAGTTACTGCATTTAACCCAAGTGAACATTTAGTTTGCTCTGCCAAAAGACAGACGTCGGTACAGCCCACCCACTTATGGAAAACAAGATATACAATTTCTTAGAAGCAAAGGATTGTGCAAGGGAAAACAAACATTTAGGCATGGTCTCACTGCATTTCCGTACCAATGCCTGTGTTTATTGTGTGTAACAGAGATCAGATTCAGAAAACTACACTGAAAATAACTACAGGATACAATTAGTCTATAACTTGGTCCAGAGAACTTAATTAAGTCTACTAAAATGTAGGGACAACATACGTC
>NW_009611020.1:39889-43766 GCF_000690535.1 Cariama cristata | reverse complement strand
TGTAAATGGCGTGCATGTTATCGGTTTGTTCACTATTTCCACTTCCCGCATCTTTTATTCTCAATATTGAGAATCGCACAAATAGCCACCGACACCTTGCACCAGCAGTGGGTAACCACAAGCACGGTTTGAAGTCAACAGAAGACAAGGGCACTCCTTTCCGCCAGGCACTCTGCAGTCAGAAATTACACCCAGCCCAAAAGTTTGCTTTTAAACAAAAAAATATTTCTATTTTTCCATGGGTATAAACCAGAGACTCGCCAGGCTTAAGGCATTTCTCACAGGCATACAAAAATATATTGCCAGAATCAGAAATAAAACTGGACCTTCCGGCTTCCAAGCCAACCAGCCTCTTTCACTAGGTGCCAGATTGTGCATTCGCATCTTTGCCCAACATAGTTGTCATCAGAGGATCCTGGTGCTGCTGCTAATTAATAGTTACTCACCGCGCACGTCTGGTGGATGATGCCACTCACACAGGAAACACTCTCCCGAAACAAGAAGTCAAGGGCAGAACCAAAAGATTCTCAATGGCGTATTTCAAACACCGGTGAAGCATCTTCAAGAGTTGAGGTTACAGCTTGAAACCTAGTCAAGCCTGCCTCAAGTAACACTGAGACCTATTTAAACTCCCTTTTTATCATGCCCTCCTCCCTCTCACAAAAATCGCTTCCGCTCAAGCACCCTGCCTTAATAACCCTTCATCTTTTCAAAAGGATGAGAATGAAAAACTGCCGAGGTGCCCTAGCAATCAACATTAGATGTTTACAATATACAATTTGTTTACAACAAAGGCACGTGTTATTTACGTACGATGTAATGTTAACTATCGTTACCTTTTGCCACTTGGTGTAAATTATCCCTGTAACTTGGAAGATAAGTATGTTTATTAGCAGCCTCAATTAAGGAAATATTTGTGCCATGTCCCACTGGGCATGACTATGCTAATACTTCTCTCCCCTTTCCAAACCCAGTGTCTAAATCTAATTAGTTTTGAAAATCAACCCTATCAGGACAATATAGCTCTGCTATCGGTTGCCCACAGCTCTTGATAAAGGTTGTGTTCCACTGGAAGTATTTTTCAGCGCTATTGTTTTATATCGCTACCCGTGAGTGACAAACTGGTGATGAAAGGCTGGTTCCTAGCTCAAGGGACTGAGTCCCCCCGTCATACGTCCTTGTTGTTTTATTTGGATGCCAAGACAACATGGTTTGAAGAAATCCATGAAGTCCTTGTAAAATTCAGTTTGTACAGTACATGAGTCTACACTTGCATTAGGTGTTTCCTAAGACATTTCAAGCCTGTGGTTTACTTTTTAAATTCTACATGTCTCAAAGCTGAAGAGCTTGCTTAACCGGGAGGTGTTGTAAAGCCAAGTCTGTTGGGCAAAGCTTATCTCGAGTGCTCTGAACAGCCTCCCCCTCCATCTGCCACCGTAAGCCAAAGCGAACTTTCTGCATAGGCACAGCACCACGGTAGCAACAGCATTGCTAACTTTTAAACAAAAGGTAGTTTGGGAGTTAATGAATATGTAGAAGCAAAGTTTTCCTCGAGAGCCTGGCAACTCCGATGCAGCACTGTTTAACAGATCACATACGTAACCGTAGAAGAGTGGAAAAATGAGGATTTAATATCTTTACGCATGTTAAACCACAGCATGCAGAGCACAGCCATTTAATTTTGTAAAGATACTCCTTTCCACTTGTGCTGCAAAATCTGTTGATATAGGAAAAAGAATTCTGTATTTTAACAGTATTGCTATGATAGCAGGTACAAGCAACTCCAGTTTGTCCTAAAACCAGAGCGGCGTCTGTTTGAAGTACAATGTGCTGACACTACACACCTTCCCCCTAGAAAACCAAAGGATTGCTTAAATGCCTGCCTGCCTGCAACACAGAGCAGGTGGGACTTCTACATTTGTCAGTGGCTCCCTACAGAAAAAAAAAACCCAAATCCAAAAACTAAGACTTTCAGGCAAACTCTAAAATTAAAGAAAGCAAAATTTCTTGCCATCGTACGAAACCGATGAAGGAACAGTGGTGGACACAGCTGTACAATGCCCCGCTTCTCACTGCCCTGAGAACTTCGAGTCCTTCAGGTGTGATCTTACACCCAGCCCCTTCTGTGAAAATCCTACAGCTTCCTCTGTGACCAGGACAGACCCATCAGTAAAGTAATATTTTTGCCATCAAATAGCCAAGAGAGAGGAGCCACATTCAGGGAGGGCTCTCAGCTTCGTACGGTGGACAGCCAAAGGGGACACAGGGTAAGCCCAAGAGACCCACCACGTTGATGACCATCCACATATCTGCACCCGCCAAGCATCTATAAAACAGTTGCAGCACCTAAGCTGCAGATCTCCCCATCCAAATCGGAGATTATGCTATCTGGAAGCATACAGAATACCTAAAAATAATAGGACCGGCGTTAAAAATTATTGGAGAGGCTGCTTTCTAGATCAAGCTTTCAAAAATGGGACTGTACACGATGGAAATATTTTGGGTCTGTAAACAGGAGTAAGTGCCATTGAGCAAGCATGCGCCGAAGATCAAAGCAGGTTTGTTACTCTGGACTGTCATTTCCTATCATTGTTCCCTTTTTTGAAGGCATCATTATCTAAACACGTGGCTTTTAATACTTACAAATGCACACTAACGACATTTGCATGTCTCACCGTTCCAGCTTTCACACAAAAGCTTAAGGTCCCAGCGTAAAGATGCAAAGCTATGGAGAACATTGAACGCTCCGTTTTTAGTGGGGATAATACTTCCAAAAAAAGTTACGTTTGCCTAATTTCATTCAGAGTTTCATTTTGATGATATGTCTCAAAACTCTTTGGACCATGGCCATCAAGAACATGTTCCCATACTTTATCCAAGGTGCCTTTGATACTTAGTTTGATCAGTAAGATAAAAGATTCCTCAAATTAGACAGGCCCCCCCAAATTTAAATCTTTATCTGTAAAACACAAAGGAATTCTTTATACTTGTTTCCCTGTTGCAGTTTAATAACAAGTAGATATAAAATCACAAGCATTAATATCTGACAATCATTTTCTCTCATTTCATATTTCACACTTCATACTTGAAAATATAACCAAAGGATCAAAATCTAATATCTGACAATCATTTTCTCTCATTTCGTATTTCACACTTCATACTTGAAAACATAACCAAAGGATCAAAATTGACAGTTTTGCAACTGTTGCTCTGAAAGGTAATAATTTTACTCTTACACCGAGGAATAAACCAAAATGATAATTAAAAAAAAAAGCTTCCTTAACAAGCCGCAGTAAAAGTACAATTTTGTTTCCTACGTACACTTTGTTTGGCAGTGAGAGCCAGGCGTCCGACAGCTATACAGCAGTAATTGTGCAAAAAAAGGACAGTGATATAAATCACCAAAGGTTAATGATCAGGATGTGAACAGAGGGACTTGTTTACAGAAATAGCGTGCAATTTAAAATTTAGAAGAGATTTAATGCCACCGCTTGGCAATCACTAAAATCAACAGCCCAGAAAACAGTGACATTAAGAAAAATATTACAGTTATAATCATTCCAAAATAAGTCAATTAGTGTTAGGGCATGCGCTTGCGATTACTTGACCCATTTGGTTCGCACTTAAGTGAAGAAGAAGAAAAAAATCCCCCTCCCTTATACCGAGATTACTGAGTTGTGACCTATTTTGCATTCCCTATTTCTTACACCATCCCTCTTACATGCTGTTGGAGATGGTGGCGGAGGTTGATTTTTTTTTTGTCCCCCCCTCCTTGCCTGCCTTCCAAGTAATTCTGACCTTTGACATTTGTAATAATAAAAACACACACAAAAAAAGAAGGAAGCTTATAATTGTGTTGTTCAAATGAAGGTGGGGG
>NW_009611020.1:21378-39858 GCF_000690535.1 Cariama cristata | reverse complement strand
TTTTATATGTTGGTTTTGTAAATGAGGGGGGGGGGGGGGGGGGGAAATATAAAATTCAATGTGCTATTATACAAAAGCCGTGACGGCTGTCTTTGGTGGAAAAAAAGCAATGTAAGTCAATTTGTGAACTTTGGCACCAGGTGACCTTTAGAAATACAACAATATACAGAATTTACAAGCAAGAGTAGCACATGCAAATGACCCGGCACTGTCTCGCCTTTGGATTAGAGCTGCAAAGAGCATTATGGAGAAGGCTTGCACAAAACAAATTAAGACTGTTACTTAAATGTCACGGCACACTATTGTATTTGGCTACAGATCATTACACCTGATACTAACACTTTTAAAAACTGTAATAACTTGGGAAATATTACATTCAGTGCCCACATGTAGAAAGGGAAAATATATATATTAAAAAAATAAATAAAAGAAGAAAATGGGTTCCTGAAGTAATTTAAACATCACCACTCCACAACTAGAGGGAAAGGTCAAAATTTAAGTAAGCTGAAAGGAACATGAATGGCAAAATAAAACGCACAAACAAAAAGATGAAAAGACCAACCGGAATGACTCTGCAAACACGAGATGAAAGCACGCATGCTTTGGGCAAATTTGATTTCCGTGCCCGCACTGGGTAAAGGAGAGAGGCAAGGAGGACAATTTTTGGAAAGGCGGGTTAAAAAAAGGGGTAAGAGAGGAGGTGTGCATCTAAAACGGGTGGGTTTGTTACCTTCGGTGTTGGTGCTGCTGCTGCTGTATATATTTCGCAGGCTACCAACACGGTTTAGTTTCCAAGCTTTGCGTTTGGCTGCGTCCAGAGAGCAGTAGGGGAAGAGAAAAAAAAGAGAATAAAAATAAAGAAAAAAGAGGGGGGGAAAAAAAATAAATGAAAAAGGGGAGAAAAGAAACATCAAAATAGCATGTGAAGTAAAATACAAGCACAAGCCTGTTAACATGTGAAGAGCTACAAACAGAAAATGCACGCAGGACTATACAGCCTCTCCAATCCACGGACGATATGGAAAGCCTCTTATTGAGAGCGATTTTTTAAGTCTCTGCAACATGACACGATTTGACAAGATTAAATGGATCCGCTATTGGAACAGACAAAACCAGACCAGTAGAAGTAAAAAAATGCAGAAAGTATTTGTACAGAGGATACACGACTAGAGACAAAACAGCTACTGTAAAATGCGATTTAATTAGTAACAAAGCACACCCAGGCAAGAGCTCCTTTTCCTCCAAAAGCCTGTATTGATCACTTGGTGCCCGTAGTTCACCTTTAAACCACCTTTTGACATCATCACCTTTAAAAGCTGAGGTGATGATGTAACGGCCTTAAATCCTCACAACACCAAAGCGTGTTATTTGTAGCACTGAGCTTAGAGGCATTACTTAATTATTTTGAAGAGTGTCAAGTAGGCATTGATGCAATTGATGTTTGCAGTCCTCCCTTCCTCCCCCAGCCAAATCACTGCAAAATCAAAGTCTTTATTTAGAAAGTAAGGGGGAAAAAAAAAAAAGTATATTTTTTATAGAAAAGGTAACATCCTTGCTTTATTAGAATTGCCCCAAACTTTGAGATTCTCTAACTTCCCAGCTGCCCTTTTACAATTAGCAGAAAATACTGCTCAAAAGCACTCCATTCCCGTGCTCATTAGGAGAGAGCACATTTTCACATTCTTTAAAATCGACATGTTTTGCCTCAAGAGTGAATTCACAGCATGAGAAGTATGTTCAATCAACAATACATTTAGCCTGAGTTTCATCAGACACGAACCGTATGAAACATCCGAGTACACCATGCCACCGATGGCACCTCACTGCGACCAAAATAAGAGATGTCTCCCTCTTCTTCACCCATGGACAGCCCCACGTCTGAAGAGGGAACCACGTATCTGCAAAAAGTGGTATCTCTATAGGCTTCCCAGCCACCGCATCAGCTTACCTAGTCAAGAAATAATCATGCAGCAGTGTTGGGCATGCAACTATTTTGGAAAATCTGTTTTATCGGAGCAAGGAGGAGATCGCTGGGGTCAGTAAGAAGTGGAAGAGCATCCAGACCTCCTTCTGAGCTGCCTTTCTCAGCAGGTCACCCAGCCCTCCTGGGTGGAAGGCTTTGAGTTGAGTGTGAGACTTCTAAAAAGGACAGCATCAGTTACGTTAATTGTGATTAAATTTCATGATGTGTTTGAAAATGGAACAGTCTTACGCTCCCACTCAGCTCAGGGTCTGTTATAAAGAAACTCATATGGTAAATCCGGAGTAAGATCATTCTCCTCCTCACCACAGATGCTCCTCGGCCTTTAGGAAGATGTGAACATCGCACAACATACCGAGTACTGTGACTTAAAATTTTCCTCCTGTATTTACAAGACAACTTTTTTAATGCCCCATGAAACTCAGACCAAATGGCTGCTCCCACAGAAAAGGAATAGTGACATGAAGTCATTCCAATCTTTAACAAAAAGCTCGATTTTCAGCTAAAGCGCTAAGGCTGGAAGAGAAATGCCTAAACACCCGCCGCTGTTAAGCTATATACTGTTCTAATAAAGCTATCTGCAGGCTTCAGTGCTATATACTCAAAGGAGGACTGGATGTCTGAGTGTCATCCTTTAGCAGGCATCTCGCTGAAATAAAAATAGATAACGTCATCTGGAAGGCTAAGTTAGATCTATCTAAAAATTAAAGTTCATCAAATCTAAACCCATCTCCATTAGGTGCATCCTTCAGAATGAAAAAAATCTCCAGTTTTAAGACCTGTTTAACCAGTCCCAGCACCTAGAGAGGCACAATTCCCCAGCAGAAAACTTGTTTTTCCCTCAAAACCATTTACATATAAATAGGCAAAATCGAGGTTTGGCACCCCTCCGAAAGGGAAGACAGTCTCCAGTACACAAAGACCCTTTCCCAGTCCCTTTTCATTTTTCACACTTTAATGGCACGTTAGAGCACGGCCGTATGAGCAGGAAGTGAACTCGCAGCCTGGTTTTCTATTAACCTATTGATGAAATAATCCATTTTAATGTGTTAAGTGTCATGCCTTTTTCTTCTCTTTAAACAAATGGACTTTTTCGCAGTGATGCTGAGGTCCTGATACATCCAAGTGTGTCCTTTAGCATCGATTAGGCTCCAGCCTGCTTCCTCGAGGTGCTCTGCTGTCTTTGGGGATTCAATAATATTATCAGCAGCAGGGTTTGGACACTGCCAAGCGCAGCCTTCGCAGGGTGATTGATGTGCGTGCGAACACCAGGACTCAGCTTAGCCATCCTACCCTGCCTGCCTTCAAAATTACATACTGTCTACACATTTTCGTTACCTACCAACAAGGTCTTAACGGGCACCCGAGGTCATTGTTTGCCTGGTTTGTCTTTGATTTGTATCCCAGAATATTCAACTCGTCCCATCTGGGTTCACTTGCTGGTTCAAAAGTTAATTCAACAAAAGCCAACTCTGCCTATATGTGTCTATCTATACGGGATATATAAACACTTAAACAAACCAACCAATCCCAACTGGTTTCCCATAAAAAGCTCTAAGAAATACTTACTTCATTATTTAACAGCGAAAAAAGCTCCCCAATTAGAAAGATCTTTAAGGCAGATTGATTTGAAGTATTTTCTGGAAGCCTGTTTTCTTCAAAAAAGCCACTAAGAAGCGTCTCTAACTAGAGATACTAGAAAAACCCAGCCAAACACTTCTCTCTCAAACATCAAATACCTGGAACAACGTTAACTATATCCCAGAAGACACCAGGTATTTAATTTAGTTTGTACTGAAGTGGCAACTAGTATTCTGCCAAGTATGCCATGCAGATTGTGGTAGCCCAACAAACGTATTTTAAATAACATTTCAAGAAAATCTTTTATTAACTTTGACACTTGCTCTGAACTCTGCCTTCACTGCTGACAGAAAAACACCACCTTGCAGCAATCAAACCAGTCTCCCCATCCCAATCGGCACGTAGACACGGTGTAGCAGCACAGTTTCTGCTCTTATCCAAGCTCATGAACTCCAGAAATTTAGATTGCCAAGATTAAACACCTATTGCCAGGTAAATTAATTTGTGCATCCTAACACTCAATCTGGACCAGCACAAGAGGTCATTATCTGCCATCCAAATGCTCCAAGCTTGGCTTTTAGCAACCCTACAAACCAACGCTGGGACTGTTGCAGCCTTTGACTCAACACAAACCATCGTCCAGCCATTCCTCCCGGGAATAAATCTCAATGCATTCAACCATGAAAGCTTTTGACTCTTGGAGCCTGAGATGTGGGTTTTTTTAAGAGGAAGGGTTAAAGTGATGTCTTGAGTTCTTGTGAGGAAGCTGCTTTCAACTGTATCACCTTTTTGGGATGCATCACTCGTGCGGTGCATATGTACTGGGGTATCTTGTACACGTTAAGGACCTGGAATCCACCAGAACTGATTTCTAAGGAGGAAAGAATGATGTGCTTCTATATAACTGCGTCAAGTGTTACAACAGACCGTATCTATATTAATTTATTTATAGCAGGAGCTACCTCTCAGGTAGGACAGAGGTCAGCAATTGTTCAATCCCACCAGAAAAATATTTACCAGCTAGCTGAACATCTCCATATGCTGTAAAACAACCACACACTATCTAAACAGACACATCAGTTCAGCCCTAGAAAGTCACACACCAACCTGGGGAGTGAATTTTCCCCTCTCAGTAAAGCAGAAATTAGAAAATTGTTCCCTTCTTCCACCAAAACATCACCTGTGGTGCCTGGCAATGCCACTACGCATTTGGAAATGAGGAATTCCTGGGTTTGTATATGCCTGACAAACAAGCAGTTGCTTGCTTGTTTAATCAAACTGCCTGGGTTTTGGCTTTTCTTTTTCAATGTCATCCTAAATTTCATCATAATCTTTATGGCAAATGAATGATGTGAGCAACTGCAAACTTTCGGCGTGGTAAAACTTGGCAATCCCTGCCTCCAGGAGGGAGGACTGGATGAGCCTGTTTCCCTCCCCAGCAGAGGCATTATCATGGGCATATAACCACAGCCTCTCCAGAAGCCCTCCGTTTCCCTCCTTCACTCCTCCTACTTTACTTATCCAAGATGCTCCTGCAACTCTTTTATTTTTAATCCCAGCTTTGTGTTTCAGGGTTATTTGAAATGTTGTAGCTCTGAATTTTCAATAGTTCCTTGCTACCTCTCCATCTAAACATTAAAAAAACCCCATCCAGCTCAGTCAAACAGTAGAAGACAAAACACTTGCTATTCTTCATTCAGGCCTCATCTATGACCACTTATAAGCAAAAAAAAAATAATAAAATTTCCCAGGTGTTGTCCATGATGTGCATTTTGCCTCAAGAGTTCTCAGAAGCCCTGGCCAGGACAGATGTGTCCTGGTGTCAGGGGCTGAGCCTGGCCTTCAGCACCCACAGACTCTGCACTGAACTAAGACCCAGGAGATGAAATACTCCAGGTTGAACACTTGCTCGAGCCACTTAGAAAAGTATCCTTTTGCGTATTTTCTATCAGCAAATGCAGTTTCTGTGGTTGCATGCTCCTTTCGTAGAGCTGGGATGCGGACACAGCCCTGCAAAGCAACACATCAAAACGCGCACAGCTACTTGCTGCTTCACAAGGGCTGATAAATATTTTTCGATGGAGGTACTCTCTATAAAATAGGGCTATCGTACTAGGGATCTGTTGTTTTAGAGGGGGTTGTGTTACCCGTGACGGCTGTCATGTTTTCCTCAGTATTTCTTGCACATAACATTACATGAAAGCCAGTTCAAACAGTCTGCACATAACCCTCGTTCTAGGCTCAAAACCATCGCGCTGATTCAAGGCGTTCTGCTGAGCAAAGCCCCGCCATTTCAGGGCAGCAGCAAGGCAAACTTCTCACATGTATCACTCTGCAAACACAACTCGACCTGCAGAGTCTTGAAATGGGACAGGCTGCACCTCCAGGAGCCATAAATCCCAGATTTATGCATTTGTCAGATGTGCCAGACAAACGCCCTGCCACAGAAGGGTGCGGAGAGGTGCCCGCCTCATGAGACATAGGCACCAGAAAACAGCCCGTAAAGAGGGCGATTTCTAAGACCATTGGGTAAAAATGAATAATTACAGACAAACTGCAGGCAAAGGAGCATTGCAGCTCACGAAGTAATGCCCTGGGCATCTAGCTACCTAAAAATTGCTATAATGTGCATACCTTCAGGAGTTGATCTTGATTTGATAGACCCATCTTTCCAGAAAGTAAGCTTTGAGCTCTTCTGGAGTTAAGGTAAGCAAGGCTCCCACTCCTCTTTTTGTTCTGAACACACTTTTCCTGCTTGCTTAGTTTTAAAATATATTACTCCCACCAGCCTGTCCTTTTGTTTCACCAGCCACGTGAAAACCATACAGCTTCCAGATCTAGATCTCGGACCTTTAAAAACCCATACAAATCCGGAAGGATCAAAAGTGTTTACTACCGTGGCTTTCCTATGAAGAGCTTTAACAAACTGCTTAAATCAAACACGAATTAGGACACCCGTGGTTTGATGTGAAGAGATGCTACAGACTGGTCGCTGCAAACGGAGTGAGGATCTGTGGCTGTAGAGCACGTAGAGCATGAGAGTCGTGAAGGTCCTTGCCATGACTCTGTAGGTACTGACCGGACTCACGGTGCTTGACCAGAGGTAATTCCACTCTTATTTCCATTTTCTAGGTCCTTATCTGCAATTTTTCAATTGGAAGGCAGGGACTGTAATGCACACACTCTGAAGTGGAAGCTACGCAGGTTATTTAATGGTTGTACAAGTCTTTGAACACCCAAACACCACTGAAACAGAGCAGTAAAACCTGAATCCAAACAGAAGATACTTAAATCTAGTGGGAGATGATTACATGCTAGGTCTCTGTCCCTTACAATAAAATGAAGGCAACAGCTTGTCGTTTCAACTGAAGCTCCGAGAGGACATCCAGCTGCATCTGGAGACACAGGCAAGCCTCCGTTTGCTGCTGCTTTTGAGTACTCCGCTTTGTGAGCTGCACTATATGCATTTAACGGACGCGCTGTGTGTCAAATCAGCTTGCTTATGTGTTTTAAATGTGTACAATCTTAAAGCGAGAACAGGTCTGTCGGTATACGAAAAAGAAAAGCAGGCTTCAGTATAGCCTTTTGTTAAGATACAGAGTAACTGGGAATCAATTAAACTTAATCACTCCCAATTATCACATATCTTTGTATTTGTTCAGGCAATAACTTTACATCTGTGACCAACCCCTTGCAGACAGAATTTCTGTGTTTGCTTTCTTTAATAGGGATGTTATTTATTCTGTGTTAATGAATCTACTCTTCCTGTCTCATTTTGATTAGTTAGGCTTTGCAGTAAATATGCTTACTACCACTATGATCACATATCATTATTTCTAAAAGCAATAGATGTTTTTAGAAAGCACACTTACCCACGTGTGATCTGAGAATACATCTGTTTAATACCTGTGAAGTTCTCTACGGCTGCTTAAGATACTATGTTCAACAAAATACCAGATTAACTCCCTTCAACTTGCTCAAATTCAGATCTTTATACACTTTGATCAGCAGAAATATGCTTTTATTCTTAGGAGAGTCTTAATATCTACAGTCTCACCCTAAAAAAATCTTCCTCCACTGCCGTACCGAGAAACTACAGAGGTGCTAATGTCACCTCTGGTCTCCGTGTGACAGAGTTCTTTGTTGATTAGATAAATAGTCTTCAGATAGCTGATTAAAAAATGATGTAGCCGTTAGGTTGTGTGTCCAAGCCTTGTCAGCCATGTTGGATGTTAAAGTGTGCATGAATTACATCCCTGGAGTGTGCTGAACAGTGCTGATTAAATGAGGCACGCCACAGCCCTCAGCATCAATTATCAGAAATAATAGGATCTTTTCACCTACGCTGGAGGAAGGGGGCTGGGGATGGAGTCAGCGTGCCACTCGCTTCTCAGTACATCTCATCATCATCTGCACAAAACAAATAACACTGTCCATTCACCTAAAGACGTTTGTTTATTTATTCTTATTGTGCAACAATTAGAGACCGAGAAGATCTATGAGGGTAAACCTGCTCCCACAGCATAGGCCAGGGGAACGTTTTTCATACAATACCTGTGTAACATCTAGCTAGAACAATACAGGTATACAAGATCTGAATGAGAGGCAAACTTGAGCATCAGAGGGTATTTAAGGATAAACTCCAGGGCCATATAGTTGCCACTCGACTGGGGAAAGGATTCTGCCCTTCGGCCCTCCACCTGCTCTTTTTCAACTCACTCTGCATCACGCGTGGTTCATCAGGGGCTCTAAAAGGGCAGACGGGAGATTTTTCTTTCTTGTTGGGTCAGCAGAACAGCGATTTGCTCAACAGGACCATGCTTTTCCATAAGAGGCTTGAAATTATTTCATTAAGGTGCAACCCAGGAGGTTCTTACACCACGTTAACCTGTTTCTGTGACTATGAAGGGGCTTAACACTGTCTGTTTTACCCTACGTGGAAGTAGCAATGACAAAAATTCCTCAAGAAGGGTTAAAAAAAAAAAAAGAAAAAAAGACCAGGCATATCTAATATATGACATTTAGAACATAAGGCAACCTGGATACATTGTGTTTCTAGATCTGACCCACACCGTATTTTAAAATAAAAAAACTCCAACAAAACAAACCAAAATGCAAGGGTCTCATAAATATGTACACTACTTTTCTATAATTCCTAACAAATGCATAAAGCATATCTATTCAACCAGATTTCCAAAGTAAAACATCTTCAAATAATTGAATGTGACTCTCAAGTTTCCAAACATTTCTGTTTAGTGCATTGGTGTTAATAGGACATATATCCCAACAGACCAAAAAAACGGAGCCGAAATAAAAAAGGTTTAACTGTTGCCAGTTGTTTCCTATGGTAACAACCCTTCCTATGTCCTTTCTGGACACCAGAATGCACAGAAAAACAAGCTGCTGGGCATCAAAGCGAACTAGTAAAAGCGCTGAGTTACAAAAGTTGCCCAGCCCAAACACAAGTAAAACTGTACAAACTGATTAAAAAAAACCCCTACAACCCTCCCCTCCGAAACTGAAATCCTTTCCAGTGCTCTATTTTAAACCCACAAAACACTCTAAAAGTAATACTTCAAATCACATTAATAGTTAATTACGTTTGGTTTAGATTCAGCTTTGAACATTTCAAATGAAGGAAGAAAAAAAGAACACACATTCATACTTCTACTCGTGCCAGGAAAAAAGTTACTTTAATTAAACATCTCTAAAAAATGTTTTTAAAGCTTTTTTTTTTCCCTGTAAGATTTCTCCATCGAAACTTTTGCAGTAGGTAAAGGACTCAGTAAACTATTTCAGTGCATTTCCAATACGCTATAAACCTACAAGATTCAAATTGACAAAACTAAATGTTAATTGGAAACATTTTTCTCAGTTTTTCATTATCTGAAGCAGAAAATTATGGGTCTTTTATACACACACAAAAATCCTTTTCAACCACCTAGAAAAATTGTCTTTTAATAAAAGCTTTAAATTATACTATCATATTTCAAAGGCAACGAACAGTTAAAGCAGCTAATCAAAGGTATAATTATTTAATGACTACTACTCATGCTATCTAACAGGGCCATAATTGCTTGGCTGTGATCACTAGACCACCAGCTTCAATACTGGAAAACAAGTACTTTGCTTGTAGCATTTGATCGACCAATTTCGAAGGTCTGTTTCTCCAATTGGGCTGACTTCACAAGGCTAGCTGAGTTATTATGGAATTAGAGAATCCGTCTGTCACCCTGCCTTCACTTTTTTGCACACATTTGTACTGAAAAAAAAATATAACCCCCCCCCCCAAAAAAAAATTAGCAAAAAAAAAAAACAACCCCCCCCCCCCAACAAAAAACCCACCTGCAGTGCAAAACAAAATATTTCCCTGACAAAATGCGATTCGACAAAATCATTGATTTTTTTCACTTTTTACGTCATATCACAGTTTTCTGTAAACCCCAGCTGACCACGCTCTAGTAATTCAAATGCAAAAACCACCCCAACTGTGCTTATTGAAAATGGTATTTTTGTCTTAATTGCATTTTAATATTGTCCATATTAAACCGCTCCAGATAGGTGGAGTAGTACGTAAGCAGACTGTCTGACTCCGTCCCATTGTTTATATCATGCCTTTAACAACTGGAAACATGAGAAAAACAACCTAGCATCACCATGTATTAATTACCAGAGCTATCCAGAAGCTAAGCAAGCGCACAGTACATGTTGGCTTATTTTTGGATTAGTAACAAAGCGCTTATGGAAAAGCAGCTCATGTCATTATATCTTAGTATCAAACGCTAAATATGAACTACTGCTATTGTACTTCGCGGTACTAAGTTTTTCGGGTTTTTTGCTACACTATTAGATTTGACACAAGATACTGGGCCCTCTGGAATTTCAAAGATGTTTGAATTCCTATCCAATTATCTAGTCAACATCTTGATTTCAAGATCAGACTCATGCTTGTAATCAGTATCATCGGAGCTCAAGTGCCACCACCCCCCGGGATGCCACTCTCACAACGAGACACGGCGAGGAAGCCATCCCCAATTCTGCACCTCACAGTCAAATATGACTCCAGGATGAAAAGGGACGGACTAAGACTTGTTCACACCTGGCCAGAATTACATTTGCGATAACAAACCCTGTTTGTTGATGTGGCATCAAAACCGCTTGGCTTTTGAGATCCTTAGTGGCAAGGCTATCATTATATAATGTAAAATACACCGCTGTTAAAAACAACCCAAGGTATTTCGAAGGAGGGCAGGAAAAAGCATTGCGCAGTATGGCCGAAGGGGAAAGGGAGCGTGGGAGAAGCCTCTGGGACCCAAAAGAGAGGAAGATCAGAAGACCAAGAGTGAGATGGAGGGGGGACGCATATTATTCGCCACCAGCCCACCTTCTTTCTGCTCTTCAGACACTGTATTGACTCAGTGAAGAGAGATACCGCTTCCTCGCTTACCCCACGGAGAACCACTACTTTCATGGCATGATGGATTTATTCTTGTTTCGGACCATCAGTTTCATCTATGGGTAGGGAGACGACGATTTTGCCCGTTACAGGCTGATCACAAGGAGCATTTAAATCCGTTACCAAAGAGGCATTGTTCCGCACCCTTCTCCCTCTGAACAAAAAGCAGCCACATTTTGTTGACAACGCGAGCAATTACTGTCAAGAAAAGAGTTACAGAACAACCGAAAGAGCTGTTTCCGCTCAAAGGAGTTATATTCTCACTGCTTACTTTGAGAAGATGTTCTCAGTGCAGGCATCTTGAAATTTCCCTAGTACTTGGCCATTGCTTTTTCACAAAATTTCTTTTCCAATGTATATTAGGTGTCAGAGTGGAAATACTGCAAACTAAAAATAAAATAGACTACAATAAAGTAGTATCGTTGGGCTGACTTAAAGCCTAAAAGAACACGTTTGTTTTCTCATGTGGTAGAAAAACCGTAACTCGGTTGAAGATAAAAAATATTTATGTATGAAGTAGGATGGGAAGGTGCTCTCTGCACGATCGATGTGCATCACAGCAACTTCTGTCAAGGAACCTTACAAGAAACAAAGCAAAGCTGAGCTGGTACGCAGGCAGCAGGGAACACCAGTATTTATGTAATTCTTACAGTTCTCATTTCCTTGAGATTTTTTTGTAGATATAGATGATGAAGAGTTAGATTTTTCCAAAGAACTTGGTATACTAATTATCTTGGATTTATTTTGTTCAGCATGTAATAAAATTATCTTAAAATGATAAAGGAGACTTCCGACTACCCTCACTGTTATCAAAGGAGGCATATAAATTCCACATAGAAGTCTTTCAAGATAGCGTAAAGCTAGATTAGGCATTAGAGTCACTTTGTCAGTTCCAGCTTTTACTTATTCTGGAATTTAAAACAATTATAAAATTGAACAGAAATCAGAATTTCCATCACTACCATCTCCCATTTTTCTCACATATTCAATCCATACCATCCACACTACTGTAAAAGGGAAGCTCACACTATACAAAGAAAAACTTGTATAAAAAGCACAGCTGCCTAAGGTTTCACTAGCAGTTTCCTCTTCTGGAAAAGCAGTTGTTGTCCACATCGGCTCCTAAGGATCAACAGACAGCAAACCCATAAAGCGTAGGCAAGGTAACTTCACTAGGGGATCCGAACCTTGCTCAACAACGCAAGTCAGCTCAAGCAATGCAAAAGAACACCTTGTGCCATGCCATTTTAGAACAGGCTATCCATAAGGCATCTTAGAAACGGGTTCGTTTGGAGCGTTTCCATCCTCTGCACCACTCCACCCCATGACCCAGGCTCATTAGCGGTTTGCCCTCCAGCACAGCAAGCAGTGACAGGCACGTCTGAGGAGCACGCGCGCACAAACCTCTTTTGTTTGTTCTTGGGGAATCACGTCCATATGTGAGCAGACACAGCGCTACTTTCCACTGGAGTTATATATAAGGTGAATTCTTTGTTAATTTTCGTCACTTGTAAAAATAAGCATGAGCCAACCTGCCAGTATTAGGTGTTTCAGAGCCTGGCATGCTACTCTGCTGGCGGTGCAACCTCCCGTGTTAGTACAGGGATTCCTCACTGGAGAAATTCTAGTTGGAGAGATTCATTGTGTCAAGGTCTTCTCCTATAAACTACTAAGCCGTCTGTAATGTTTATTTTTCTTTAAACCTGAATGCTCGTGCTAAAACAGGAAGGTGACCATCTCCCCTTTTGCCTGAGCTTCTACATCAGCCTGCACCGACAGAGAAGACGACTTTCAGTTTCTTCCCTTGGCTTCACTAGAAAACACAGACCCGCAGATGTTGGGTCCTACACTGCAAGGAGGACAACCTGAGGCAGAGAGGGTCCATTGAAGCTACGAATTAGGCAGAAGTTCCTACCCAGTAGCACACCCACAACACCTTGACCTAGGTGTGCTAGCAGTAAATCTATTAATTTGCATTTTAGGACTCCCCAAAGCCCACAAAATTAAATAGCTAGCTGAAAGAGGGCAATAGGACAAAGAAGCGTGGACCTTTGACATGTAGTTTACAGATCAGCCAACTTAACTTCCCAAACTCACTGCTCAACCAATGGTTACTACAACGACCTACAACGGAACCTGAAGGGCTCCGTCTCTTTGGGCAGGTAGTCTTAACCCAGGTCTTTTCCTAGGGAGAAAGTAAGTATTAAGACTCTTCCATTTTAAACCTCCAGTGGGAATAGAAAAATTCCTTCCAATGGCAGATGCAACATTTTGTCTTTTCTCCATAGACTGCATCTGGATTTCAAAGGGCTCCAACATGCAGGAAGCTCCTGTTGCCTACACTTGCATTGGATGGAGCTCCTCAGATTTACTGAAAGTTGTTCATTTGCACCTAACCAGTGAAAAACGTAAAAATCATGAGTCGAAGACATTCTTGATATGCTATTACCCAACATCTGCCCAGACACTGTTTTGAACAAATCCAACAAGATCAGGGTTAACTTCTGGGTCTCTCTGGCTGCTCCTACAGGAAGATCATCATACCTGTAATCTGAATTTTTTCAAAAGTTGCAGTTGCAGAAAATCCCCAGGGTGATTAGCTTTAGAATGAACAAGTTGGAAGAGGGAGGATGCGATTTTATATTTGTGTATTTTAAATACTGTGCATTTTGTCAGGGCATACACAAACACCACACGGCTGCGTGATAAAGCAAAACCGGGAGGCTCAACAAATTAAGAGACTCACGTCGACGTTGCGCTACCTTTCATCTTTCAGTAAAACACTAACAACTGCATTTTGCCTGGAAAGATAAATTCTAAATCCTGCATTTACATCAGACGTTAGTGTCAAAGGCTTCTTTACTAGCCAAAGCTGACTTGTTAACTACTAAATGGCTAAATGACAATGGCTGTTACTAATCGCTTATTGAATAATGAAAGTGACACAACTGATAAAAGGTTTCAATCCTGGAAAAAAATGATTTATAGTATTTCACTCTACTGGCACTGTTATTTGTATGACAAATGGTTGGACAGACACCAGTTAATCTCCGCACACCTCCAACTCTGATGTGGCAGCTTCTGCCGGAGCATCCAAATAATCAAGAACCGCTAACAATACAGCCATGCTGTTGCGAGGGGCTGAATGCCGGTATTTTATCAAGGCTGATCCCCAAATCAATTTACGCGATGGATTTTTTTTTTTTCTTTCTTGGTGGGGGGAGGGAGAGCATGACGAGAAAGAGGAGGAGTATGATAAAAACGGGAAACCGCAGCTTGCAGCTAGGTAGATCGGCCACGCTCCTTTAGCGCAGAAATGAAATCATCAATACAACTAAGGCATTAATGGTTTCAGAAAGCTCAGTATAGTTTATAGATTCTTCTCGATGGTAAAATCCGAACTGCAGCATCATAGAGAGCTGTCAAGTCTGTTATACTGTAGCGTAATATTGCATTGCCTGCTGCGTACCGCAAGTCCCATTTCCCCCTCAGATGGGAGAGGGATGTGGCTGCTTTTGAGGCAGGATGAGACGGGATTTCCCCCCCCTCCTTGAGAAATGAATGAAGCTTTATTTTTCTAGGCAGTCCATCAACAGTGGCTTTCTCTCATTGGTTGTATTGGTACCATCCTACTCCCTGTAGAAGTCAAACCCATTTTATCAAGCCAGTCTTTCAAAGGCAGCAAACCCCTCAGAGTGCTGAGCTCCCCGCAGTTCGCCTTCTCTTGTGTTATTTTTCAACTTCGCATCCAAAATTTGTCATTTTTCTAATTAGAAAAAAAAATCATGCCCACTTCTATTTAATGAAGAAAAACAGTCCAAGGAAAGGAAAAAAACCCCAAAACCCACCAACATGCAGTGGGAGAATAAAAGCATCCTAATTTTGCCAATTGAATAAAGTGCAGGACCAAAGATTTTTACATTCATCTGCAACAGTGGGACTTGTATGTACTCGCCGTAGCTCACACCTTGCAAGTGATGAATTAAAACCCCAACACAGCCCCACAGGATTTAAAAGCAGGTTCACATACAATAGTGGTAGTAAGATAACTTACTTTCTCCTCTCATTTTGCTGTTAAAAAAGTTAAATTTAACATAAACGGCATACTATAACCCAGTTAAACCACAATAAAAACCAGCTTTTATGTGAATGCCAAAGGGTCAAGCAGTCCCATTATATTTAAAGGTTCCACAATACCTGAAGTGCCCATTGAGATTACAGCCCACATAGACAAGTCTTCAAAGTTTTCAGTTGGTTCTCCACTATTTGCACATGCAGGCCTTGATGTAGTGAGCGCTTTTTGCAAAGTGGCAAGTATTTTTAGGCTTTAGGACGCCAATGGTAATGTATTTTGATCACCTGAGCTCAACCCACGGAAGAAGAAAATTTTAACAAACAGATGTTGAGGTTCACACGAGGCAGACGTCAGCGTGGTAAAAGCGAATGAGAAAGAGCGGATGCTGGGATGGGTCTTCAAAGCGAAGAGTGGCATCTCATCATTGATGCGATATAGTAGAGCAGGCCATTGGGATGGATGCCAAGTGAAGGGTGACACAGGAAAAGCGATGGGCCAAGGGAGCGATTGCTGTAGCAGCGTTTGGATGGAGCTGAACGGGCACCATGTTCATCAAGGTCACGAAAAAAATGCTGCAGCAATTGAGATATGAGGTGGCGAAAGAGGTCCGAATCAAAAGATGAAGCCCAGATCATGTACTTCAGTGACACTCGAAGAACTAAAGACGGCATTTTTCTTGGTCACAGTGACAGGGAAGGGACATAGCAATGGGTGGGGTTAGCCACACAAGGAGATGTGCAGCCAGTGGTGAGTGTGGATAGAGAATACAAAGCCCCATGCAGACAAATATCTCTGAGTCGGCCACAGAAAGATAAAAGCTCAGTTTGCACGTGCACACCTCAGATTGTTCAAAGAGGAGAAGGGGACCTGACAAAGCAAGCTGAAGTATGAAGAAGGATTTTTTTCAGAAGGCCTAAAAGATCCCTCGAGAGGTAAAAATCTCACCGGCTGCACTCTGACTAACAGGAAAAATGAAGATGGAGTACGAAGATGACTAACGTCATGGGAAGCAAGAAAAAAGTCACTCGTAACAGCAAACAGCACGTGGCTGAAAACAAAACCCAAGTCAACTCTTCCCTGTGTTTGGATGATGGATACCCATTTACAGCTGCTGCTTGTCATCTACTGGTTCGTCATTCCAATCCTTATAGTTCAAATTACATTGATTATTTTCCCAGTGCTAGTACAACTTTTTTTTTTTTTTTAAGTTCACATTATCAGGCAGGACTAACTCAATATATTTTCTCTTGAAAGATATCTGTGACAATGTAGCATTAAAAATTGCTCAGTTTTTTATCACTTGACAGTCTCCTGTACGAGATTTAGACAACTCTGTTACCTATTCTGCCAATGGAAATTATTTTCTGATAGCTATCACATATCAGCCCTCCCATTATTTTGCACAGGATCAATATGAGGTTAAATACTACATAGATTCTTCAGGATCCCTTCCCTCTTCTCAGCTACAAGTGTAATACCCATTTTTTTCCAGTTCTCTGAAACATTCCCACTGCTACAAGATCCCTTCAAAATTATATGACAGTTGATTAGAAAGTTCTTAAGTCAACTTTGTAGTACTCCTGACCACAGTTAATCTGGTTGTGCAGCTATAAATAATAATAATAGTGATAAAATGAATAAATTAATAAAAAACCCACATCCCACAGATGATGTTCAGCTGTTGCATAACAGTTTAAAAGAAATACAAATTTAAGGTAAGGTGAATTCCTACTTTTTCCAATGATAGAAAAGTTCTTGCTTTTCCTTTTTGAAATCAGGATTCATTATTACAGTCTTTTGTCAAGCATTAGATTCATATCATGGCTAGAATTTATTTGTTGCTGATGAATTTAAGAAATTCCTCCTTCATCAACTTTATAGACCTCACATTCTACAGACCATCAATTCTTCGTAATATCTTTAATTTCCTTTATCAACAATTTACATTTTCTATCTACTGATTCATATTCATTGCCATCACCTTCACCATCCTTCCCACTGACATTTTCTTAAATTGTTTCCTCCACTTCCACTCTTAATCATAATGCTTTTGAAAATACAAGCATCCTTTTGAGTGGAGAACTGCAGGTCTTTTGCACTTAATCTTTCCTAAACATTTTCAGATTATTCACATAATTATGTTTAAGCTCTCCTCCCACACAAATTCGCTCACCATTGTTCATGGTTATAGAAAATAAGCCTGTTGAAAGCTTTGAGTTTGTGTACATACGTATATAGGCATTAATGAAGAGAACTACACCGTGTTTGCTCAAGGCAGAGGAATTAGGCTTGTCTTGTACAATCTCAACTTCGAGCACATGACTTATTGCCCAGGTGGAGTGGGACTAATGACATTTAATTATTTACTCTGCATCTCCCAGGCACCGTAAGCTATTAGCATGACCCTGTCGTATTCTTCTAACCCATCAATCAGCTCTCTAAAAGAAAGCAGAGACTCTCACCCTTCCACGTGGAGTTAACATGCAGGTAGTAGCAGGAATTGATGGCACAGAAAAACCACGACACATAATAGTACAAGATTACTGCCCAAACACTGTGCAATCAAATATAATAAAGGTTGATGGACTAGCAGATTCTTTCTTTTATTGGGCATATCTGCATTTGCGTGCAAGTTAAGGACTGCTTGCTTGGTGGGCAAGATCAAATGGGTTTGGTAAAGAAACTAAGCATGAAAAACCAAGCAAAAGCAAGGTGCTATCATAGGCAATACAAAGCCTGCTCACGAGAAAATCAGAGCTATCAACCCGAGACTGATATGCTGGGTTCCCTCCAGAGCGATAAAATACATTTTCCCCAGGTAAGCCGTAACATCACCGGGAGGATACAAAAATCCTTAAAAATGCTGCAACCATCAGAATCAGCTTTTTCTGCTTGAAATGGGAATACACTGGATGTACTGAAAAATCGTAACTGAGTTAAGCTCCCAGGTTAGCATAACTGGTAAAAAGGAGAACCTCACCTTACTGATTGATCTAGCGTAGACCCGTCTGGAAAGCAGTTTCACCCAAAAAGCAGAGGGGGAAATAATGAAACCTGTCCCCAGAGACATACAGCTGAGATATAAACAGGGATTTAAAGGGAAATTTTCCTAGTAAATCTCTCAGCATTTCCACAGTTCTCATTTCAACCTCATCCATTCCTCCCACCCCCTTGCAAAAGTGGCTGGACTTCTGACTTGTGTTACCGTTACGGAGGCTGCACGGTGTTTGGCAGTACCTTTTACCTGCAGATAAAAAACTCAATCTCCCCCTTCCCCAAAGTGTTTTAAGAGAAAACAGAGAGGATAAAAAAAAATACATACATTTCGGATTAGTCAACCAAAATCTCAGGCTTCACCATATTGTGTTGGTTGATGTGTTAGGAGAG
>NW_009611020.1:9805-21347 GCF_000690535.1 Cariama cristata | reverse complement strand
ACGCTCTGAAAAATGAGTAGGGTAGGGACTAAGAGTTAGAGGGTGACAATTCCTAGATGCCGAATGCAGCGTTGCCCTTGAAATGACAAAACCTCTTTGTACCTCACAGGTTCTCTGCAACCTACTTCGCTCCGGGAGAATAACTGGAACGAACAAGAATCCTCTCCTCTTAACGCACCACGGAGTTAAGTTTCTTGTATACTCAACGTCCTCCTACAAGCAGGATCGAAGCACAGAACAATTTTCACAAGCACAGCCTCAAAGAGACCAATGCCCTGGCTCCTGCATTGCTCAGAAAATCATTTTGGATTTTATTCCAGCTCTGTTCAGGCTCTGGGGGACAGTTTCTTCTTTTTTCAAAAGTATTGTAGGTTAAACTTTGGGCCTAACAACCTTGACAGCATTCCTTTACATTTTTCAGACGAGCCATTGAGTAGCATTATGACAAATTATGGGACCTGATGATATGTAACAAGAACATCTCCTCCAGCCAAAGGCTGTGGAGGAAATAAAAAGCCTAGAAAGAAGCATTTCTGGCAAAAAAAGAGAAACTTTTCCTCTTCATTAGTATAAGGAATTGCAGATGGTGAAATATTTCAATTAACCATGAAGTAGGGTTTCCTTGTACAACGACTGTATTCACTTAAGACAGCATGTAGGAGACACAAACTCTTCTTTTGCTTGCGGAGCTACATAGACAACATGTGAAAACCTTTGAAAATCATCTTATTTAGAAGCAAAGTTGACTTTATACAGTATTTTCTGTACTTCTTTGCTATCATTCTTCATTATGGAAATAATCTGTATGAAATCAATGTTTCTATTGGAGTCAACCTGCCTCTGCCTTTATCAGCTGAAAGCTACAATCCGCTGGCTGGGATGGCCAACTAACTGGTGAAGAAGCTGTTGGGGTATTTTGCAGGTGGAGAAGCAGCAGAGTTCATTATTAATAGACTATTTATTATTAAAGAGTTCATTATTAATAGATTATTTACAAATATTTTCCAAGTGTCATCAGCTGTTTGCCTGGGAAGAGCTTTCTAATAACATGCACAAAATAAAGAAAAAACCCAATGAACCATATTGATATTTTTATTACTAAAGGCAGCACGTAATTATCGATATGGTTAAGAAAAAAGCAAAACGCTACTTACAATCTCCTCCATAGCTATTTTTTCATGTCGTAATAGGTCTGAACATGTCTTGTACTCTTCAGTTAGTAATAAACCCGAGTACTGCACTTAAAACCTTTGGTATATATCAATTTTGCAGAAGCAGATCCTGATGTAGACCTGCTCTTATAATCACTATGGATCCTCACACCAGATTCTTTCAGTAATCTGGTGAGCACTAACTTACATTTTATCTTATTATTAAATATGTTAAGCACATATTAATCTATGATTTATTACAATTGCCTTTGTTCTAACTTACTTAAACACTGAGGCCTCTTGTTCTATGAAACGCAGGTATGTTGTCTGGCAAGCAGGGATTTTCTGAAAACAATTCTTCAGGAATCCTTGGTGATATTTTAAAGATCTTGACTGTGGACTATCTACCATTGATAAGCACTTAGCTTTAGGATGAAAATGTATATTTTGTTATTGACAGTATTTCAGCGGAATATCTCATTTGAGGCTCCAGTTACTGAAATATTTTCCATTTAAACAGACTTGAACTCTCACAGCCTTGTTTCTAAAAAAAATATATTCCCTTCAAAATATTATCTTCAATCTCCATAATTACCTCTTATTTTACATATGGTTCTACAGATGCCTATTTAAATAAGTCAGTATGTAATTAACTGTACAGCCTGTTGTGAAGCCCCAAGAGCACAGCTAAACAAGGAACAGGAGAAAACGTAAGTATCTTTGGGCCGAGCTACATCGTATAGGGAAGTCTCCAGCAACTCCTTCTTGCAAAGAAGTCTGAAAGGATAGAGATGGGGTCAAAGACAAAATGGTAGTGGAAACAGAAGCGATGGAAATGGCCCAAAGAGCAAAGTTTCATGAATTTTCCTGCAGTATGTTGAGACTCAGAATCACAGAATGGTTTGGTTGGAAGGGACCTTAAAGACCACCCAGTTCCAACCCCCCTGCCATGGGCAGGGACACCTCCCACCAGCCCAGGTGGCTCACAGCCCCATCCAACCGGGCCTTGAACACTTCCAGGGATGGGGCATCCACAGCTTCTCTGGGCAACCTCTGCCACTGCCTCACCACCCTCACTGGGAAGAATTTCTTCCTTGTATCCAATCTAAATCTTCCCTCTTCCAGTTTAAAACTGTTGTTCCTTGTCCTGTCACTACAGGCTCTTCTTCCATCTTTCTTAGAAGTCCCCTCTATATTGTTCATTTAGAGGAAAAAGGAGTATTATATGAGCACCAGCACAAGGAAAATTAAACTTCTGCAGACACTGTTCTGGTCCAAATGGCTGATGGGCATCCAGGCTGCACTAAGTTTGAACCGGTAAAACACGTTTAGTACCTGCATGGAGGAGAAACCTGAGGTCACCGCTACAGAGATCTATCAGGACGGCGTTTCACTATGGGCAGACAGGAATGCACCCCGAGCTACAGGGCACAGCCATATCCCTTATGGGGCTGGATTACATCATACATGATGCTGAAATGTCAACTGCACATGCAGAGTATTTCCCCTTGATGTACTGAAGTCAGTAACTTGCAGCTGAAGTTGGAACATGAACATCAGCGTGTAAAATTTCCCAGCCCATCTTACAGGTGATGGTCAATTCTTCCAGTTGGGTAAACTTGTTTTAGAAATATCCACCCACGTTTCTTTGCAACTGCAGATGACACATGGCAAGAATGCGCTGTGAGTCCTAGGTAATGAGTGACTGGAAATAGGAAATATGTTTGATAACTTCGTATTCAAAATACTTTTTATAAATAATTTGAAAGTCACTCTATCACTTAACCAAACAAGAGCCAAATAAAGAGTACCAAGAGAAAAAAAAGTTATCACTCAATTTACACTACTAGCTGTGAGACATCTCCAGAGACTGCAGAAACATTTTAGAAAAATCAGTAGCAAGCAGAAAGACATGTCAGTACTGTATGATTTCCTTCACTATATCCACCCTTCTAAGCTCAGACTTCTGCGACATTCATGTGATAAACAGCATGTCTCACCATAAAATTTGAATTGGTTTTTTAAAAAAAAAAGTTATTTATAACTGACCATTCATAGCCCACTGACTGGCAGCCACCCAACCAAAAAGTAATTATGTGTGCGACAATGATGATATTAAGCCCAATGTAATAGGATTGCTTCCAATTTTAAGGTTAAGTAAATCATGAACTGTACACTTTTATGTATAAATATGTTGGTTAAAGCATTTGAGTTGTCTGGAAATGGGCTAGATCACTTTGGTGTTTTGTTTACCACTATAAAGTATTACCTTGGCTGAAAAGCACTGGCATTTATGATAATCACAAACCAGTCACCATCACTAACAATTTTCAAATGGTGATTTAAAAGCTAAAACGTCCTTTTTTTTTTCCCCCCTTGAAATACTAGCTTGCATGACAATTGCACACCGTGCACACAGCCACCGAAGTCCCAAAAAGAGCAGCTTGGGAAAGGAGAAATAAAAGGGAGTCGAAATAGTCTTCGAGGGAGCTGCCAATTCCTTGTCAAATGAAGCAGAGTCAGAAAGACTCCAGCCTAGCTTTGTAATCCATCACCACAAACTGCAGCACTTCCTCCCCAGATTAAAAAGACAGATCCCAAGCACTGGGGAAGGAGGTGCAAAGGAAGTCAAAGTCAAGTCAATGCCATATCAGTTTGAAAACCCCAATGAAGACGACGCGTGTGTGGCAGTAGAAGCTGACAAGTGCCAAACAACCTTCACAGATTTACCCTGGAGCCTACCAGGGGAGAATCATAGTCTATCAAACATTTTTCTTTTTTAAAAAACACACAGATATTTCCCACATTTCAGTATCCTATTCAAATGGGAAATTTGCCATGATACGTCTGAACCTCGCAAGAGCTGCTGATGTCAGCGCATACATCATGCTGTTAAATACGTTACGAGACGCCTGCAAGATATCTTCTGCTACTAAAGAATCTGTTCCATCATCGTCTCCTCCCAGCCCTTCGATAAATAAGCCTTCAGGGACAGCATGTACACCCATAAGTAGAGTTGGCAGCAGGCTCAAACAACGGGAGTCCACCACTCAAGGGAAGTCAACGCAGCCAAAGATACAGAATTTCTCCCCCTTAAAAGTTTACCTAAGGCCTTTACCTCCTTGATGGAGACAAATATGGAAAATTAGGAGCTGACCATGGGCCCCTTCTGGTTTATTACAACTTGGGCAACTAAAGGCTTGGTTCAAAACCTCACCAAGAAAGAATAACCAAGGCTCCCCAGCCTGAAAAACTCATCTCCGTGCGGGAGGCAGATGGCTGAAGAGCACACAGCAATCCTGGCTGCTGGGACAGGGACGGAGCACGCACAGGTCAGCAAATACATGATTTAGAGAAGTTTCTCTTCCAAAGGAGAAGAAAAAAAATAAAAATATTCTCATAGGTCTTGTGGGTTGCCTAGAAGTAGTAAAACATTACTGCAAAATAAAACACAAATCCCCCCAAACCAGGATATGGAATTTCACACAATAGCTGAACCCGAAATCATTGGAAGAAAACCCAACAGCTCTGCTTCAGAAAGCAAAATCCCACCAAGACTGACTTTTTTTATTTTGCTCTTGATTCTGGTTTGGTCCCTATAGGGGAAGTGAGAACTGATCTTAAAGAAGAGAAGAAAAGGGAAAAAAAATTAAAGTTGCTTTTTAATGGTAGGACTGGCCGGCATAGGATTAGTTTTAGGAAAAAAAACCCAAAACACCACAATGCAATTAAAAAGGAAGCAGTAGAAGAGGGGCAGGGTCCATAAGGAAGGTTTCACTTGCAAGTTTAAGGAGCAACTGAGCTTTTGTTCCGATTTCCCCTGCTTAAGCAACCCTGTAAATTCTGTTGGACCTCGGAAGGAAGCAGTCCCACGAGGGAGACATTTAGTGCCAGAAACGCCTTCAGAAAAGGCTGAGAGCCCGTAAAGTCTTTTTGCAGGACTGCTTTATTATTTCAGGCAGCAGTAGGCAGGTAGAGCAGAATTATACTGACAAGCGGAAATAAAAATCTGGGGGTGCTACTGGAGTATTTTGACTGCAGCTTTTCACTGCCAGTCACAGCATATTCCAAGCAGGGGAAACATAAGCTCTTCATTTGACGCATGGCGAGTACAATGCTGTACTTCAGCCTACTCCGAAGTCCTACTCCCATCTCTCCAGACTACACACGCAGCCAAAAATGAAGATATTGTAGGGTATTCAAATGCGAGAAACAAGACCGGTGGTACTGGAAGAAGCAGCATCGCTTATGATTAAATATGTTCTTATATGGTGCTTTGAGTTCGAGATGCATGCTTTCCATGATTTTCCTTTCATTTTAGGAGGAATTTGAGTTAAAGATGTGACATGTTCATAGGCCAGAAATTAACAGCAGTCTAATCAGCCTGAGACAAGAGAATCTAAATGAAAGACCCAGCTCCCGACCCTTTGCTTCTTTTAAAGCACGCAGATTTATCCTCATTACGGGATGAAAACAGCATTCACTCTGCTCGGTAACGTCATCTTCGTACCACTTGCAGATAAACTGAATGCTCGCTGGAACAGGTGCCAAAAAAAAAGACATGTTCTCGCAGCCTGAAGGTTAAACTGGATTAATTTCAAAAACCTGAAAATTGATACGCTGTAATTTAACATGTGCTCAACATGTGAGCTCAGCAGCAACTGAAAATGAAATATCTTAAATATTATCAAACGTTACATCATTAAATACAAATTAGATGGAAACAGGGGAAAGCTAAAAATTGACTAGGAGTTCAGCTACTCTAAATGGCTAATACGTCCATTTTTCACCTGAAGCCCTCTCCAATACAGTTTTGCCATTAAGCAAAAACCTAAAGAAAGGTAATCAATTCCAACTAAAAAGCACTTCTCCCGCAATGACTGCACTTCAAACCCCTGGCTGGCTGCCAGCCCCCCCCCAGACAACAGCTATCAATGTTTCTGACTATCACAGGAGCACGAGGGGCCATGCATAATTGACTAGAAGATGGGCTAAAACTGTGCCCAATCAGTGTGTGATCAAAAACGCGTGGAATATTCAGCGCCACTTGATTACATGGAGGCACGTCCTTTCGCTCTCCTCATGAAATCTCTTCAAGGTCCAGAGTACTGTAATAAGATCATTACTGTCAAGCGGTACGAATCGCAGGCAATGAGTCTTGGGATAGGAAGTCATACTTCACAAGCTCCTCTGGTCTTTTTTTTTTTTTTTCTCCCCCCTCCCTCTTTTTTTTTTTTTTGTATTTTACTGCGTGTTGAGGCAGCAAGGCGACGAGGTGACAGATAATGATCACATCACTGTGTGGCAACTAGAAAGGCACTTTTAAGAAAGAGCACAGAGAAATCAGCTTAAGAGAAACTCAAACATTTTTTTTTTTTGGCCTTTTTTTTTCCCCTCAAAAATTAAATAGAATTAAACTGTGCAGTATTCTCCTTTCATGAATTGTGATTTAATGTCATTGAATTTAATCATTTGATAGATTTTCATATTATACCAAAGCCTATTACCTCACAGACAAATGGCCAATTTTCTCCATCTCACGCTCACAAAAGAAACCTTTATTAATATTTTTTTTTTTTGGAGGGAGAGAAGTGGTGGAAAATGTCAATGATAAGGCCTGTTCCAAGTTTTCTTTTTGCCTACTCCTTTCACTGGAGTCGCACACTACATGTAATGCATAGCATCTATTGCAAGGAACCCATCTGTAAAGAGAAAGGTGGAGGAATTGAAAACAGGCGATTAAAGCACAGGGTATAAAACAAACATGCGGCAAGCTCAGCACTGAAATCTCATGCACAGCACGTGTATCTGCAGCAGAGACTTCAGACAGGAAGATACCAAGTCACTGAATTTGACAGCTAATTTAAGGCAATTATTTGATTAAGTGGTGAGGCAGTGGCACAGGTTGCCCAGGGAAGCTGTGGATGCCCCATCCCTGGAAGTGTTCAAGGTTGGATGGGGCTGTGGACAACCTGGGCTGGTGGGAGGTGTCCCTACCCCTGGCAGGGGGCTTGGAATGAGATGGGCTTCAAGGTCCTTTCCAACCAAACCATTCTGTGATTCTATGATTAAACTTGACAAAAACAACACAGGTTGGAAAGGACTGACTGGTAAGGAGTTGGAAATAAAAAGAGGTCTACATTACTGCTATGGGGTTGTCTTGTAAATGCCTGACATCAATACCATAGAGCGTCAAAACTGGAATGGTTCCAGAGTTGCATTTCTCAAATGGAGAAGGCTGCTACGATCGGACAAGAGCCTACTGCTTAAGGGGAAGGAAAAGTCAGCCTAGTTAAGAGCACCCACCTACATCTACGGCACCCACATCTACGGCACCCACATCTACCAAAGATTAAATCCCGGACCATGGTACTCTCCCCGTGGCATTTCACTACCAAGAAGCCCACCCTCTCACATTAGTTGGTCACCCTTTCAAACCCGTACCAGTCGGAGACTTCTCCTCAGGGCACGATGAGGATGCCCAGCTCCACACTTCACAGACTCTCACTGGCTCTCTCACCATGCAAGAACCAGAGGCACACCGCACTTGCCAATGCACATGTTGCTGATATTGCAACTCGTAGTCCAAGAAAGGTTGAAACATCATGCCCAGCTGACCCCAATCTACCCTTTGAAGATCATTGCATGAAGAGACTAACACCCATTAACGTACAGAAATGAGAGAAATGCCACTTAGAAACATCAATCTCAAGATTAATAGGTAACTTTGGAAGAACCAAAATCACAAAGGGAAATTGAGAGAAGAATTGCTCCCCTTCTTCAAAGGAAGCAACTTTAAATTGCTCAGGCTTTTGCACTTTGTCCACTTTTCTGAAAGAAAAATTCCTGGGAGAAATATGTGCATATTCAACAACTTATTTAGTAAAATTGTTCATATACACTGTCACATTCCTCAGTTTTGTTTTGGCCCTGCTTTTTAAAAGGTGTCACAAACACTTCGAAAAAGAACTGAAACAAAAAGAGCAAAACTATTTCTTGACCTAGAGGTTGTTATTAAATCCTAAAGTCTAAGAGAGCCGCAAAAAAATCTCACCAGCATTAAAAGGGAGTGGAGGAAGCATTTGGCTGCAACTGGCATAATACAGACACAGTCTATCTGTGCACAGCAAAACTAGCAAATTCCCCAAACCTGTAGTGCCTACAAGGTACAAAAGACAGTGTCAGACTCATGATGCTGGCCAAACCCTGCATATGCCGGAGTCGGAATCAGCTGGAAACACCATCTTCACTCTCGCTTCCCTGTAAGCAGATAGCATTAGGTACACCTAAATCCACAAACTTTATCAAATGAGACTTTCTACATCTCTCTTGCTAGATGCCATAAAGGAATACCTTTATTTGCAGCACAGAAGGGAGACGACCGGCAAAACTGTGCATTTGGGAATGGTGATCACTTGTTTCACCTGGATTTAAAGGCAGACATGGTTTCACTGCCCACCGAGGTTCTTCAGACCGGGAGCAAGGAGGCTGATTACACAAGGAGTATTTTCCAACACTATGCTCAGATCGGTCCTTAGCCCTAAGAACGCATTGAGTAGCAGCATATATTCTTCAGGGCTTACCCGTAATTGACTAAAATGTAGGGTTGTGCAATTAAAAAAAAAAAATAAATTACTAACTTCTTATTTCTACATTCTGTTCTGTGTGTACCTCTTGATTATGAGTGCTTTTTACCATAAAGCCAAGAGCATGTTTTATAACCCTAGGGTAGATCAGACCTATGGACGCATTCCCCCTTGAATTCCAGGTTTGAGCTCTACATGGCAAACGTCCACAATCAAGCCGTTGTCATTAACCTCACATTATGTATTATGAATAAAAAAAGCACGCCTGTAATCAACTGGCATCCCATCAAACCTCCCCTGTGCCTCCTAAGGCAAACATCAATTTAACAAGGCATGTCATCAAGAAGCAGAGCATATGAACAGCCGCAACAGGTTGGGGCATGAGGTCCACCTAGACTGCCATGCTTTCATCAGCAACTAGCGGGAGATGCCTACAAAAACCAGAACAGCAACAGACAGAGCAACATGTACCCTGCTATGCCTTCCAGAACTGTCCGTGGTGTGGGGACTTCCTGGTAGAGGTTGTAATCTTTATTTTAAGAGACCTTCATGGATTTTTCTTCTTCATATTTGTCTAATCTAGGGCTTCTGTTTTAGCTGCTTAAGGTCTTCGCAAGGGAATTACTTAGGACTTCCATTCTCTAAAGGCAGCTTCTTCCCAGCGTCCTCTGTAGCTCAGTTCCAATAAGCCGATGAGTCCAAGTACACAGAAAGCTGAGGACAAGGCATCCTTCAAAAACTAAGTCTTCCTTCTACACTGAAATAGCCTGTTCATTTGAATTGAGACACCTTGACTCAAGAGTTCAGTTATGTTGTGAACAGTAGAACAAAGTTATACTTAACACAATGACCTTATTTTAGTATTTTCATTTTCTTACCATAGCTTTACAATACATAATAATCTCATTTTATTTTTAAGATACTTTAGTTTAGGTATAGAGATTCATAATGAAATTACAGAGTCTTAATGCTCTGGAAAAACTGGCAAGGAACTTTTAAAACAGACACTTACTTTAACAAAATGGAACTAACTTCTCTAGCAGGATTAACATTTCACAAGTACTTCTTGCTATCTTGTAAACATCATCTGGTGGACATCAGGAACCTTTTTCATAATCAAGGTTTCTATCTCAGGCTGACAGCATAGTTCTAAGGACAGTAATTACCTGAAGCCAGTAAAATGCTAAGGGGTCACTTGTTTTCATTCAATTATAAAGCTACTTAAAACTTCTCCTTTTCCAAAAAATCAGGCCAAATCACAGCGCAGCACTTGTACTAAGGATACACGGCATACCCTTCTGCAGTCACAACGTAGAGCACTTAATGTTCTAAGAGTGGGTCCACTTTTCATAGAAATGTGGGGCAGAGGGGGTGGGCAGAGAAGTGTTATCTTTCTCTAGCTACCCAGACATGCCGGTGTGTACAATTACCACCAATTCATCTTGGGACTCATCCTCTCCCGAATCCCCTTTCCTGCTGCCCACCACTGTGACACTTTTCCTTTCAACCAGGTAGGAACCTGCAGCCTCTTCCGACCCTGAGCTAACAGTGGTTTTAAAGAAAAGAAGAAATCTTTCAACTTGTTTAGCCTGCAATGAAGTAGGTTAAAACAATAGATGAGCTTCACCTCCCTTGTCTTTCACTCCTCAGCATCAACATAAATGTCTTTCAGCAGCAAACCTTTCATGTCAGATAGGCTGTGACGACTGAGGCTGAAGGTTTCCCAACAAGTGACCTTTATGCCTTGGTTGAAAGTAAGTCTCTGAAGATTTGGTCTAGATTTTATTAATTTCTGCCCTCCTGTTTCTCAGGTGTACAGCAATCGGCCAGTACTGTATCTCCTACGAGGCAGCGAACGAAGTTACTGATCATCAGTGGAATTACAACCAAAGAGTGTTTTGACACTGAATAGGTGATAACCTCCGAGACACTTGCAGTATGCTTAAATCAAAACAAGCATTTGGCATCACAGACAACAAATAAGGTCACATAGCATTAATTATTTTCTTTTAAGTTCTCACGCGGACAGAAGAAAATACAGCTAGGTATTTTGCTCATTTTTGTTTCATTTTTAATACCAACTAAGACCTGGGTGTTTTGGTTCATTTTTTTTTTAAGAAATTTTTACCTACAAAGCAGCTACAGCAGAGAACAGCTGGATCAGGCAAGGCCTACAGCTCTTCTGAGATAATCCGCAAAATAAGGATGCATATACTTATCAAACCATACTCCTAAAATCTTACTAGAGGCAAGCTTGTTAAACTCCAGATTTAGTGATGATTAGCAAAGCAGAACTTGGATGTTTTGCATGCAGTATGAAATTCAGCAAAAAACATTTTTGCCGAAATTTCTGAAATGTTTCATGCACAGGACTGCACAAATGACATTATGATCAACCAATCATATATGAAGAGAATTCAGCAGTAACTCTAAATGAATTACAAACCTATTTCAAAAAACCCCAATCTTCCTAGCTATGTGCTTATACTGCAAACCCTTCCAGTTCCAAATAAATGCTTCTTTTCTTCATTCAACATTGCAGTCAAAATGCCACTTTTGTATCAATCTCTCTAAATACTGCGGAACATTTTTAAAAACTATGGAACAAGTCCTTTCTAAAACTTTAGGCACTTAAGAGACCAGAAATAGAAACAAAACCTGCTCTCACTGAACTATCCATCACAAGGCGCACAGAATTACTGCGTAACAGGATGGAAACACACTTCTCTTCTGTACGACACAGGACTTCATTTGGGTTTTTGAATTTTTTTTTTATATATTTTTTTTTTTTTTTTTTTAAGGGGG
>NW_009611020.1:6937-9726 GCF_000690535.1 Cariama cristata | reverse complement strand
AGGGGATTCCCCATGTGTTGTAAAGCAATAATGTAAAGTCTGGGGATAAACCAGTAGGGGAAACCTGTTCCTAAATTATTTCCAGGCCCAATTTTTTGGCCCAACTTTACCTTACCGCTTTACCACGCACAGGGAACCCCCTGCCCCAAGCTAGCGTCCCAGCACAGGCTATGCACACAGGTAGGGTGCTGGGATGGGCTTTGCAGTTGGCATCAGGTTAGATGGATAAACAGCTTCCCAATGACCTGGCTTAAGTTAACTCTGATATGTCCACACATAGGTCACAGGAATATGATGAAAACTCTTCCCTAATGCCAGCACTAATGCTTTTATTTCATTTTCACATGTTTGCCCATCTCACAGTATCAAAAACCTGCCTTCTTACTGAAATAAAAAAACCTTTTCCAAGAACACCTCCATATCTACTCCTACTACATAGTAGATTGCCATTACTGATAGCTGATTTATGGGGACTAGGTAAAATAACTAGGATGACTAGATTACCAGTAATAACTTTTGTGGAGTTCCTACACGAGCAACATCTATTTGCCTGCACCACCACTGTGGTATACTTAATTATCCCACAACAGACTGGAAAGAGCTTTTACTTGAAAAAGTTTTGGTGGCAGCTTAGCTCTGCGCGTCACTTCAAGCAACACAATCCGTACAGGGACCTCGACATCTAATAGATTTGATTCCAAAGGTTACAAACTCTTTAACAGGTGAGTAGTTTTGCCCTTGCTGCAGCTGCAGGTCAAGATATTAGATTTCACATCTTCCTTGCAGAGAAAAGGGAGCAATGATGCTGTGACTTTTTGTGCTGGAAAGGTTTCTGAACATGCTGTCCTCTGACAATGTCAAAAGGTTTCTTCCAGACCATAAAAAGCCAGAAAAAAAAAAAGAAAGATCACCAAGTAAAAATACATTCCTTCATCACGGTGCTTAATTCCATGTATTATAAATAAGTATTAGCATTAACAACGTCAAGTCCATCTGTCAAATGAAGAATCTACTCCCCCACAAACACTACAGCTCATTGTTTGCATCTCTTTCATTGAACAGGCCTCACAGGTGTTTCCACTAAATTTCCAAAATTCCCAATTAACTTTTTTTTTATATATATACGGTTAGAGAAATTTCACTTTTTTTAGTTCAGTCTGGCCACAGTACACTTACTAGAATTATGTACTTAAGGAAACCTATGTTAAAATTGTCGGGAGATGACTATGCACAGAGCTGTGTATAAGGCCAAGCATGCTAAAATCATTTCAGCATCTAATGCCAGCAGGTAAATCATGGGGACACTAAGGAAAGCTTAGGGTGAGAAGCTCTAGGTAAAATGCACTCAGGTTTCTTCAGGCATCATATACTGCATTTCAGCTAACAGCTGTATTGCCTCTAATTTACACAAAACAGCAAATTTTCAAGTGTTATATAGATTCTAGGGACCGACACCAAGAACTGCATTTCCCTAATTTGCTTGGTTCTTCTGGTTTTGGGATGGCTGAAAGGGGCCAAGAAGTCTTGGGAATAAACCGGCACCTCCCTTGACTTTTTGCACCTTGTCCCACCCTCCTGGACTCCAGTCCCCAAGCAGCTGAGAAACCAGACGAAAGCAGTGAAATTTTTGTTTATTGCTAAAAGTACAAATGAGAAGTCTGACTAAACCCTGGTTTTCCACCCACAGAGAACAAACGAACGTGGTTTTATTTCAAACTGAACTATAGTTCAGCTTCAATGCTGAGATTCAGAACAGAAGAATGACTTCAGTATTGTAAAACATGCATGTGAAGAACACAAGCCTTTGAAATACCTTTAGCAGTTCACCCCAAGAAAAAAAAAAAAAAAACACAAACCCAATTTCTTAGTAAACTGGGATTCATCCTTAGCTACAAGCCAGAGAGAGTACACCTAGAGTAGGGGCGAAACTGCACAAATCAGAAAAGCACAGGGAAAAGCAATTACTTTAGAAGAGGCAGAGAACAAATACCTTTGTGTTAAGAAAACAGTTTTAAAAAGAAACACAAAAGGTCCTTCCTTGTCCTTCAAAAGTTCTGTAGAAATCAGCTATGAAGAAGAATGTGGAACACGGATTTACAGAGAAAACACAGAGTTTGGGAAGTCTACCGAGTCGCTAATTGCATTTACTACTCCATCATCAATTCCTGTTTCTCAGCTCCATTGGTGTGAATGGGAACACAGAGCTATGCCTGTTTTGCCTACGCTACCGTGAGAGAAGATAAATTAACAGTGTTCTGCCTGTAGCTGCCTTGCATCTCCCTGACCGAAGGAGCGGATTCACCCATCTACCTGGACGCGGTCGGACCGGCCCTACAGCAGACAGCAACGTTGGTCCCCTTGGCCAGAGCTCTTAGTCAATGAAACACACGCAGAGCATGGATGATCTAGATTCGACGCTAAAAGTCAGCCACATCGTGGGCTTTCCATAGCTCTTAATATCTCTGAGATGGACTGAAGGCAGGCAGATTCAAGCTTGCATAGCCATGAAGTTTTAAAACTAACAAGAGTAAGAAAAATAAACACTGGGAAAGGTCTTTTTGTGAAGAGCATTTCCAAAGAAGCTTTTTAATTTTTCTACTTGTTTTCAAGCTGAAAAACCTTCCTATTATGAGTAGCTGTGCCAGTAACCACAGCAGCACAAGGGTACCAAAACAGACCAGGCTCTGAGCAGCTATTCCTCTTTGAAACACAGCACCGTATAATCCTGCTCTGAGCAACTTTAGATAGCATGGTGGGAAAAACACTGCTGGTTGCTGGCACCTTGCCTA
>NW_009611020.1:0-6906 GCF_000690535.1 Cariama cristata | reverse complement strand
CTGCTGTTACCCTCAAAAAACACTGGGAAATTTTTTTCAGTGACAAGTTCTGTACACAGAACGAAAAAGTTTCTCTCTGGGTTTCATTGCACTGGAAAAATTTCCCAAGAATCTGGTTTTCCAAAACATGAATTGATTTTTAATTTTCACCCAACTGCAGCACAGTTGCTTTAGTATTTTTATTGCTATGACCATTGTTTCAGAAAACCCGTAGAAAGATAAACCAAGTAAGATGAAAGAATCAATCCCAGAAAGAGAGGGCTGGGCATGTGCAGATAGTGTGGACAGAGAAGAATTGGCATGACCTTTATGGAAGGGCATAAAAGAGATGAGCATCAGTCCTCGGAATTAGTGACTCACCCTGGGCTCACTAGTGTCCATCATCGTGATATCTGAATACATGGGCAGAGGTCAATGATCAAAGCAGGCATGTTCAAGCAGAAAAAAAAAAAAAAAAAAAGAAAAAAAAGACCGCAACCTGCAGTAAAAATGCTAGAATTTGCTGAAGACCAGATTTAAACTTCATTGAACACCTAAGCTTTGCTACAGGCAAAAATGAAGGAACACAGAATTTCTGCTTGAAAGCTGACACTTGAAACACGCCTAAACCCAAAGGAAGGCAACATGAAATCCAGAATTACCCAAATCATTTAACTCTGATCCATCGTAATTGTCTGAGAATAGCTACTGCAGGAGGATCCTCCTCCTCCTCCCCCCAATGAGCTCAGGATTTCCAGAAGGAAGGAAGATATGGTTCTCCCATGATTATCACCACAGTCTTCTGTAGCCCATTTTCAGTTAAGTCACCTGCTGTATCTCAAACACTTGATCAAAGTTGCCAAGGCAAAGCATGTATCTCTCAGAACATCTTCCTTTTACTCTTTAATTTAGATATGTGGTCTTCAAAACTGCAGTAATCCTCTGAGGGTTTAAACCTACGCTTACGGTAAGCGTGAAGGAAGAAAAAAATCAAAAAGGAAATCTTCTAGGTCATTGGACAGACTTGTAGCCAAGCACTGGAGAACAAGGAAATAAGCCTTTTCCCGAGGAAAGGCTGAATTACTGAACTGAAAACTGCTTTGAATTGCAAGACAGATGTGAAAACGCTACATTCAACTACTTAGAGAAAAACCCTCAAGAGCCTGAAGCGCCTCAGACACGCATCTCACTAGCGGCAGACTGGTTTGTGGCACAGGTTGTCTCAGGACTGGAGTTACTGCCATCATTCGGCATCACAGCAAGCTCAGAGGGATGAACACCACTTGTCTGGTCAACCATAAATCACACCAAACTTAACTTCTGGCTTGCACCAACACGAGTACCAGAAAATACAGACGAAAGTTACAAGTGCTCACATGCCAGGATTTGGAAAAAGCAACCTCCAGCCTTTGTTAGTCTTGCTAGAAAGTACTTCATGGGCACCTACAATCATTATTACCTTTTCGGAGATGCCCTTCTAGGAGGACAGGGAACTCGAGCACACTTCATTACTTTCTCCTTCAGCTACCGCTAACAGACGAGGCTGACTGTCCTGTCTGGCATCTCCTCCCAATCTTGCTAAGGATTCAAGGGCCAGGAAGATTAGTTATCTGCTGAAGGACGCCCAGAGGTCCTCTCACACGGCAAGAACGCTATGTAGAAAGCGGCAATTCTGTTCTTGGGGCCAATAGCTGTTTTTCACTGGGTTGTGCTTTAAAAGACATATTATAAAAATAAAGACTTTAACTGGCCCACCCAAGAGACAACTATGAGCCCCAAGCCAGAAAACAGTGCCCATCTCAGAAGACACGTAAGAAGCAGGAGGTCAAAGAAAGCTGATGGGCTAATGTAGAGCTACAAAGACTGCAAACGCAAGTGTTGGCACCCACTACTGCTTTTAAGGCTCCCTGCGTATCACTTGGTGCTGCTTGCCAGCCAGTTCTTGCCCTTCTGGAAGCACATTTATCCCATTTATATGAGAGGGCACAATTTTGTTGAGTTATCACAAAAGGATTTCAGACTAGCATGTTACGATGCTGGAAGACAAGGAGAAGACCAAGAGAAAAGAGAAAAGGATGAAGGAGCACGTACTCCCCATTCCAATCAGAACAGGGACTCTGGGGGTGAGATGCACAACAAAAATGCCCCATTGCTCGCTGCAGGTCAGAAGTCTGCAGCTGCAGACCAGGACCACACAGGCTCCAGCTCCAGTGACTTGTGAAAATAATCTCCCCAGGAGAAAGAAAACATACACGTATTAGCTACTTAGAAAGAGATTTTCAAAGGCTCTTGATATCCAGCTGGTCTTGATTCATACCGACTTCAACAAAATAGTCTTGGACCAATGGTGAGTGCTCTGAAAAAATCCCCTCTCTAACTTGCCATTGAGGTATGAAAATAAGTGGTGGAAAAGGGATTGTTAAAAAAAAAAAAAAAAAGACGACAAATTAAAAATGAAAGGTTAAAATAAAATTTGGCTTCAGGCCATAAACTAGGGGGAAACTAACAGTAAAGATAGCTAAATGACTGGAAACAGAACGCAACAGGAGCTATTATGAAAAAAAAGCTGATGGCTTTTAAAAAAGGATTTGTATAGATAGCTGGGGAAATAAATCCCGTATGTGATAGAAGTGCAATTGAGAAATTAAATAAATGGAAAATAAGGATGACTAAGTAGTAGTTAACATGCCCCTTCTCAGTTGTATACTATTATCACATCTATTTTTAATGTCTCCTCAGCTGTCTGCAATTGTCATCCTTTTTTCAGAACTTGTTCCAATGCTCTTTGATACTGAATTAGCTGTTTTTTACTCTCCGATGCTTACAACTGCATCTTTTTCTTACCCAACACTCCCCTTTCCTGACAATGTTATTCCATTGTCTCCGTTTTTCATCTCTCCTTATATGTTGACTCCCCAGTTTCTGAGCCTTCCAACTATCCTTGTTCATCTTTTTTCTGGAGCTCTTTTGGTTGAATCCTAGCATGTTTCTTTTCTTCTTTTCTAAAGATACAAGCATGTTTTATATCGTATCTGGCTACCATACACATTGTTACCCCTTCAGAAGGGCATTGAACAGCTATAGCAGTGTTCGTGTTGGAAATAGTAAGCTAACTAAGGGAAAAAAGAAGTTCTTTTTGGCTTTTCCCTTCTGGTTCTTAAAAAAGAACCCAAACACTTAAACTCTCCCCTTTTCCCTTTTTATCCTCAGATAACACCATCTTTCCATGAGCAGCTGAATATTCAAACAATAACAGGCATCAGAAGTGTTTGCGATTCTAGAGCTCAGGATGTGTCTAAGGAGAAATAACATGAGACTTAATACTGAATATAATAATACTGAAAATACACAAGTTCTAATGTGACGTACGGGCTACTGGGTGAACCTGACTTTTTAACTTCACAAGTATGCCTGTACCTTACCTTTATGGCTTATGATGCTCCATAGTAACTTGGGGACACCTTTCTTTTAATTAAAAAAATTGGTTCCAAACAAGTTTCAGACAGTCGAATTCACTGTCGTGATGCCTCAGATTATTCACAGCTTCATGATTACAAGATCAGTCTTTAATTTCTCTACTTCAGTACAATTTTCTTTACCTTGTACACAAAGCCAACGCTGTAGCTGAGTTGTACTTAACAATGCTCTTTGGAATGGTATTTTCAAAAGCCAGACTTCACCACAGACTAAGCTTACCTTCAGCTGTGCCCGAGATACCATCAGCCTTGAAATTGCTCGTGCTTTTCTTCCTGCGATGTTTCTTTCTGTTGGCGTGAGGTGAAGGAGGTGGATCAAGTTTGGGACTCGTTGTACTGGATATACTTGGGCTTGAACACACAGAATCTCCTAACCCAGTATCTGCAGTTTGGGGAAAAAAAGATGGAAAAATGAGAATACTGCATACTTTAAATTAATGATTGCTAGAATCCAAGATATAACCTCTTGCTGTCTGTTAGCAGCTAACTTCTTGAGCTCATTGACTTCCAAAGGCTACAGGAGAGTCTTCTACAACATCCATTACTTTTTCAAAAAGGTACCAAAAGAAGTAACTTGGCTGAAGTTCTGATTCAAGTCCTATTAAATCAACAGGAGACTCTATCAATTTTAGAAGCAGGCCAGCTGGAACTGACAAAAAAACAATGGGAAATCACTTTATTAGATCCAATTGCTCTTTCTTACAAAGATCTTACCGATCCTCAAATTAACTTGTGTAACGCTAGGACATTTTAATACATAACGGAACAGACATACCCCAACATCCTCCAAACGCGATCTGCTTTCATTAGTATTAGAGACAGACACACATAGAGAAGGTGGTAACGGCAGTAAAGGTGGGAAAATAAGGTAACTAACGTATGCCTGGTACAATTAATATTGTGTGGTAAGGGGCCACTTACTACCTGCTCCCAATGAAAAAAAGAATCCCACATTTAGTGTGTTTAGTTTCCCACTCCATTAGTTATGATTGCATAACATGCAACAATTTTAAGAACTAATGACACCGAGTCATTTTCTGCCCTCCCCCACCAATTTGCGTGCTCAACCAAATCAAAATTAAAGGTTGATGACACCTCTCTCTTGGCAGCAGAGACCCACAGTCTCTTCTCTGGTCCATGTAATGGTTGGTAATACAAGAACTCCTTCTCTTTTGAGTAGTTGTTCTCGTTTTCAGTCAAGAAACATCTAACAGCCATGTTTAACACAAGTTTAGGAAACGAAGACATCCGTGAAATTTCACTCCCCATCTGGGTCCTTTCACATAGCAAATACTCAAGTAACCTTAATCCAACATTTTTCCCCAAGGTCGGTAATACAATTTTAGTTTAATTGCAACCAATCTTTTGACTATGATTAGTGCTAAATGCATTCCTATTTTGTTGGTTTGGTTTTGTTTTTCATGATCAAATTTAACGTAACATCCTACACTTTAAGTAAAGTGCTTGCTATCACGTAAAGTGAAGCTGTTTCCAGAACCTTGGTTAGATACCATATTGCACTTAAGTGCAAGAACAGGATTGTGCTTAAGACGAATTATGTCAGAAAAATATCAAGCCAAAGACTATTTAAAAAGCAGCTTTTGATTTTTTGAGTAGTTAAATCCCCATACAACTGCCTAGTTGACAAAGAAACACTTTTTTTTATTATTATTTTCTAGTAAAGTTTACTTATAATTACCCGCTAAGCACAGTGGCGCTGCAAGTTATTAGTGGGAGATAAATTAGGCAGCTAATTGCCTGGCAATAGAGACCAAATCACGCATAAGCTTCATATTAAGGGTTTTTGTTCTTTTTCCCTACGTCCACTATTTTGAAACCAATCATCAAGTATTTAACCACAAAAGGGAATTATGGGAATGTATTTCTCTACACCTATATAAGAGATTTTAAGTATTTGACTCATAAATGCTCAAAACAGCTATTGCTGCAAAGGGTTTGCTGCCTTTCCAGCAAGAGACGAGAACCCATGCCAGTGCTCAGCATGCTCTTGGCAAAGGAGACACAGACACCTTTGGCTCCTTGACGCTGAAAGAAGAGAAGATGCCAAAGAGGATGCCAGCTACACAAAGGCACAACCGCAGACGCAAGTTGGTTACTGCTAGTCCTAAATATTGACCTCCAGTTTGAGACTTGAGAAGGTTTCATACGTCGGGTACTTAAAAAAAAGAAGAAAAAAAAACCCCACATAAAAAAATCCCTTCTTTTGCAGCAATAACATGAAAATTGCTGTGTAGAGACAGGCCTGCCGCAGAGCCAGGCACTGGCAAGGAAGAGGCCTGGCTGTGGTGGCAAGGTCTGCCACGGGCCACCAAAAATGTACCTCACTGATTTTAATTTCTTTGCAAAAATTCAGAAAATTCATAAATATCATGGAAAAAATCCCAGAGAGCACACCAGACATAAAGGCTCGCTCACATCTAACACAATTTCTCAAAATGCTTCACCTTTTCTCCTCAAAAAATACAAGGCGAGTGGCACATGGACAGGCTTCATTCTCAGCTTTCATTTCAGAAAGAATTATCCCATTTCACTCAAGGAGAGGAAAAAAAAAAAAATCCCAGAAAAACCAACTCTACCACCCTCTCCCCACGCCTCTCAAAAAGCTTGTTTCCAAATACTCGCGATGTTGAGACACGTGCCGAAGCGCTCTGGTCCCCAAGGCAGGCGTATGAGGGATACGTTCATCGCCACGTGCGGCTCCAGCGTCAACCACGATGTCGCAGACCCGTAAAATGGTGAAGAAATCACCCCCTGACACAAAACCACAGAATATATTTTAAAGCAGGATCCTTGTTACAAAACGTTAAGGTAGATCTGTACACTCGCTCCAGCTTAGTCTAATTTCTAGGCTATAAATTGCACCAACAAAACCTGCTCGTGAGCTCTGAAAAATGAGGAACATACGGTTCGACTACTTGCGTCGGAGAGCTGAAGAATTAACCTCCTATGGTAAATCCTCATGATCCGTAGCCCTCTCCAGGTAATAACCTGCCGTCCTTGGGTCAAACGGCTCTGAAGTATCCCTCCCCCTCAACCAGAAAAGAAACACAAGTCGCTTGTAAACGGGTGCCGCGCTGATACTGTTGGTGTATTGATGCCCCATATTCCCGGTTTCGGAGACCACCCTTTGAAGATGGAAGTTATTTAACATTCTCCCAGTTTAAAATATGAGCAATCAAAAGGCGCTAGGCTTACACACTGTGCTTTCCCATTTCCCACTACTTCTCTTGCCTGACAAGGTATTCTTCAAATTGAAAAGAGGGCTCCTGAAAGCCCGGCTTCGGAAAACTGTAAATGAGTTCAGGCTTCAGCCCGCTGAATGCAATTTCATACTCCTGACTGAATACAAATAATGCATTTTATTTTGTATCAATTACCACGCCTGAGAACAGACGACCACTGCCAGCACTATTAAATATATTAAAAAAAA
>NW_009611019.1:18412-26063 GCF_000690535.1 Cariama cristata | reverse complement strand
TAACAAACATCACAAATTTGAAACAATTTGGTGGCATTTACTGTGCATTCAACGCATTTCTCTGTTTCTTTTCTATAGCTCAGCTGGAACCATGTGTGCAAGGACCTGAGTCAAAGAAAAAACAGCACAGCAACAGTAAGATGTGCACTAATTTGATGTTTAGCTTGCTTTCCATTTTCATGACAAAAGGAACATTTCCTGCAAGGCATACAGAAGACCTTTCAGAAGAAATTTTGGGTGACTGATTTGCTCTCCATATCTTTATCATAGAAGGTTTCCAGATGCCATTCTTTGGTTTTAGTTTAATTTTGGTTTTCAGGACAACTTTATAGACGATACAGGCTTCCATTAAAAATAGAAAGGAAAAGAAAAGGAAAAAAAATTGTATTTGAGATTTCCGATGCATTCTCACAGGTGGTACTAAAAACAAAAATGTGGCAATCTTGATTGCCTTGTCTTTTCTGAATGCCCTTTACTAAGAAGTGTCTATATCCATATCTCAGCCATCAACTGTCATCAATAAATCATCAAAACTTGCCAGAATCATAGAATCATAGCATAACTTAAGTTGAAAGGGATCCCTAAGGATTATGGAGTCCAACTCCCTGCTCCTCACAGGACTACCTAACAGTAAACCATATGACTAAGAGCATTGTCCAGATGCTCCTTGAACTCTGATAGGCTTGGTGCCATGACCACTTCCCTGGGGAGACTGTTCCAGTGACCAATCACCCGCTCAGTGAAGAACCTTTTCTTAATGTCCAGTCTGAACTTCCCCTGATGCAGCTTCATTCCATTTCCTCATATCTTATCCCTGGTCACCAGAGAGAGGAGATCAGCACCTACCCCTCTGCTGCCCACCTTGAGGAAGTTGTTGGCTGTGATGAGGTCACACCTCAGCCATCTCTTCTCAAAGCTGAACAAGACAAGTGACCTTAGTGGCTCCTTGTAAGTCTTGCCCTTGAGACCTTTCCCCATCTTAGTCACTCTCCTCTGGAAACGCTCGAATAGTTTGATGTCCCTCTTATATTGAGGCACCCAAAACTGCACCCAGTACTCATGGTGGGGCTGCACCAGTGCAGTGTAGAGTAGGACAGTCATCTCCCTCAACCGGCTGCTGAAGCTGTGCTTGATGCACCTCGGGACACGGTTGGCCCTTTTGGCTGCCATGGCACACTGTTGACTCATATTCAACTTGCTATCAACCCAAACTCCCAGATCTCTTTCCGTGGGGCAAATGGACTCAGTCCTGAACAATCTAGCCCTGAAGCTCTAGGCTTAAAATTAATCTGAGGCAGTGACTTATCTATTCCTCCCAAACTCAGACAGCAGATATCCCACTTGCTTGGAAGTCAGTGGTTTGTATGGATATAATCTCACAAAAGGTTGACTTCTCACCAATTCTTCCCAACTTCTGCAACCCAGAGGAGAGGGTGCTGCCAGCTGCAGCCTGGTGGTTCCTCCATTCTGGGTCAGAGTGGTAGACATGAGGGCTCTGTGCTCATATGTAGCAGCTTTGGTGTAAGGTCAGAAAAAGGGCCTTGGGGGCTTGGAAGACAGAATTATGCAGATTCACTGGCCCACATATATATCTATAAGAGTCTTTTCCATGACACTTTCACACAGGAACAGAATCTGGTTTGTCATATAACTTACAATATCAGGTTTTGGGCTAAAGGTTATTTTCATGTACCCTGAAGAGTTAGTCATTTCAAGCCTGCCATGTACTGGGACTGCTTAATTGTACAGCTGAAACAGGAGCTACCAAATGACAAATGAAACCTAAAAATTGGTTATAAAACAAATATACAGTAAAAGAAATTAGAAGTTTAAGTGAAAGAAGAAGCAGGTTCAATTGATTTCAGGGATGTTTAAGATTTTAACTTTAATGTTTTTAGGCCATTCCTAGATAATTTTTATGGTGGTAGGTTTTCCATTTAAATGGCAGGCACTAGAAAGACTCAGCGCATATCAACCTAATTTGTAATTAAATTTTGGATTTAAAACAAATCCACTTGAAACATGAGAGATGTTGGAAAAATCTCTTCTCAGCAATAACGTTAATATAGATGTTTATACAATATAAAATGCTAATTTTGGACACAGGCAAAATATCATACATGGCAAAATTGAAGTGTTCATAATGAAAAACATTCATCCAAAGTGGCTGTTTGCTTTGGGAAGCACTAGCTTTTCAATTTCTCTTTCTAAAACATAATTTGTATTGCCTAACATATTTCATACACTTGTTTGAGCTTGTAAGCCCAGGAAAGAATTCAGATACTCATTATTCCTTAAACATTTTTATGATTAATTATACTTATGTAGTAATGCAACTCCACAGAGCCATTAAAAAAATTGTGTGGGCATTTGTAGAAGAAAAAAAAAAGTACCTGAAGAGACATTCAGACCAGGCAGGTATGAATTTTTGCACTAGAGACTCAAATAAAAATAAAGAAAAGTTTCTCTTACATTTTTAGTTCCTTGGAAAGTTGCTAAATGGTACAAGAACTCGCCTTACGTAAGATATTTCCCTGACCTTTCTCTTTTTATCTTTGAGCATCAGAACTTGTAGTTAAAACAAAAAGGCAGACAAGGAGCAAAAAAAAAAAAAAAAAAAGTAGAAATGCACATACAGATAAGAATATTAAGGAAGAAACTTTCACTGTTCTCCCAAAAAGGCTGTTACTTTGATATCAGAGCACCTGCTGTGATGGAGGTCTTCTTTGAAATGCTTAAGGTGACGTGGTTTTGTACGGCTTTGTAACAAGATCTTCTTGGAAAATGAGAGGCATTGAAAGTTGATGTTACAGGTGATTCGGTAGGTGACCAGCTACGTTGTGCATCCAGATACTTGTGCTAAGAAGGAACCAGCCATAGGAGACAGAAGAGCCAAACTACTTCTTTTGGCAGCAATATCAGCTTCCATTGGCCTCTGGTACTGGAAGGTAAAACTGACTTTCTCTGCATTGTTCAGTAAAGGAAAAGTGATCCTGGATGTCAGTACTGACTACCATAATACTACATGTTAGAAATAGGTGTTAGATTGTTTTGTTTAACAACTGAGCTTACTGTATTTCCAACTGGTCATTAGACTATTGTTTAGCAAAAAAGACTTGGAGAAGTATCTTCAAATTTAAGCAAAGCACATGGTTCATTGTGCATTTCACAAGACTAGCCAGATATTTAAAATTAAGCACGGCCTTTGTTGAACCAGGGCCTCACTGAAGGTCAATTAGGCATGCGCAAATACATGCAGATTTTCACAACCATTCATTAAAACCCCACTGACTAAAAGACATTCATTGGTAAAGACTAAGAAAAAAAAATCTTGTGGTATAGCAGGACACAAAAGAAAGGTACCACACTAGACAAGCATGGGGTGGGGGGAAGTACTCGTAAAAGCAGGCTTCTGCATCAACTATATATAAGACAAACTCAAAACCTCCAAATATTACTTTAAGAAGTTTTATCTTGGATGCAAGATCATCATAGTTACCTGCACCTAATATCTGAGGGTCTTCTAATTGAAAATACTAAATAATAAATGTGCTATTAGATTATTTTATATTTATAGTGCCTTTTATTTGCAGACATCAAATACTTTCAGACATTTATTTAATTTCACAATAAAGTAAGGAGTAAGGCTGACATTTATGAGCAAGACTGACATTCGATGAATATGTAAAGTAAATATATGAGGTAATTAGGTTCGAATTGAGATACATAATTTAAAGGGGATATTCCCTAGAAATAATGTTTTAATTTTTTGATTAATCTCTTTTCCAGCGGCTGTATAACATCAGTAAAATGTATTATTATTAACAAGTGTAACAGCTATATTTGTTAATTGTTTGTTGGCTTTTAATAACATACTACAACATATTGCTATACATACTTTTCATTTCCTCACAAGCTGTTTTTGTATGTTATCTGGCTTTATGTTTTAAAATCTTAATACAATAAATGCATCTTTTATCATCTTTATAATAATGACTATTCAAAACAAAATATTCTCAGGTATTTTGAAATCGCATATACTGAAGTGCTGCAGAATACTTATAGGCAGATCACAGTTACACATGTAAATACAGAAACTAAATGCTGGTGCTTAGTAAAGTTTCTACGTATCGTGAATACACCTAAACTGCACTTAAAAGATTATCATATCTCTCAGACAATCTGTTCATTTTTGTTTTCCTATTTGCAATACATGTTCAAGTAATTCAGTTTTCAACCATCTTTAGGCTCTATAACTGATTAAAATGGTATACAGTGCAGATAGCCCATGTTCTGAGCACTTGCCAGATTTTAGGAAAGCAACTCAAAAGCTTATATTCAAAGAAACATCAAATTTTTAAGTCAGATTCTTGCACTGTGCTTAGTCAAATCTAATAGAGAAATATTTCATTCTTTCTCATGCCTAGGCTATGTTGTAAATGTTGTATTAGTATAGGAGGGGAAAGGATAACTGACTTACATTTTGCTATGGGTTTAAATGGGAAAAGATGCTTTGTCTTGCTGAGGATTTTATAGTTCTTACTTCTCTACATAAAGGTGGATTTGATTGAGACTACTCATACAATCTCCTTGGAAAGACAGAAATACTGCTATACAACCTTGTTGAACTTCAAGCAACTACATCAGCTTTCAGCCCAAAGATACCCAATATTACGAGACAGATTCCACTCTGCCTAGTTCTTATTTATTTACTGCAAAAATGAATATTGGTGAATGGGAGTGGGTTCAGAGAATAAGCAATTTAAGGAGCTCAATAAATTCATTTTGTAAAAGAAATTGAAGCAGTGACAGAACTCCAAACGTAGGCAGAAAAAGAACACTTTAAACTATAGAAGGAAAACACAGTACAGTGACTAGAATTAAAAGGAGGAAACCTTGAAATAAGGCACAGGAATTTTAAAAAAATATTTGAAGGTAAATTAATTATTGATACTTCTTGAGAAACATGGTAACTTACCTATCACTGAATCTTTCAATCAGAACTAGAAAACTTTCTTTATATTATGAGGAAGAAATTCTTTGCCTCTTGAATTTATTTGGAAATGTAGTCATTGAAATAAAAGGTCAATATTTATTATTGTAAGTGTTGAGCTGTATCTCAAAAAAGACACAAGCCAGCTCTGAGGTGAACCAGACTACGACAGAGTGAGGCCTGTGAAGGACAGCAAATGGCAGCACAAGGGCAACAGTCCATGCCAACCTGAGCACCGCTATTTTGGAGGAAAATGCTATACCCCTCTGCATCTTTCCTCTCTTGCCTGCCTGTTCTTGCCTCCTTGACTGTTGAATAATTTCATGCCTCCTAAACACTTGCTGTCAATAGCCCATTAGAAGGCTGACTGAAGAGTTCTGCTAACCAGTTTAATTGCATTTATCTTGTGTTAAAGACTTACCCAGCAGCCTGTAGTTTAACCTGCAAAAATACTGACAAGAACTTTGCTCTCTCTGCACTTACTTTGGATTAGAAGCAGGGTCTCACTAATTAACAAAATTCTACAACCCAGACAAAGAACATGATGAAGAATGAGGGACCCACCGCTGCGAGCTGACACGGCTACCTCATAGGGTGCTCAGGAATTTTGAATATCAGATTATTTTCCCAATCAGTAATGCATCAAGTGTATTTCTTTTGTCAGCCAAATATTGATCTAGTCATATCTGATTTTAAAGATCTGCTCCTTTACACTTCACGGACTGAAATCACAGAATATGTTTTGAAAATCCTTTCTTTTCTCCCATGGACAAAAACAGATGGCTGAATTCCTGGTAAATCCATCAGTTGTAGTCTCTTAATTGCAACAGGTCTTTATTTGTACATTTCCTTTCCGATGAATATCTTAAGAGCTCAGATTAAGTTCTAACTAAATCATATTAAAGAGAGTGCTGACTTCCTAGAGAAACAATGGGAAAAGTAGGCTGAGCACCAAACATCGTCCTAGTCATTTTTCATCCACATTCAGTGACAGCCTTGTTGACGTCACAATTAATCTTCTCATTCTTCAGTGAAAGCATCAATAAAGTCTCAAGAGTATCCCTCAGTGCATGCACACCCAATGGCCCTCAATACGTGCACACCCAATCACACGCTTACTTGCAATTTTTAGAACATATTAGAAAGTTGGATTTGTATAAAAACACTTAGATGAAAAGAAGCTAGTAAACTCATACACAGTGGAAATGTAAGAAAATTGTATATTTATATATAGTATATAATTATATATTTACACAAACTATAACATCAAAATATTCAGAAATAAATTTATATTCTACGCCTCATCTTTGGTCATCACCTTTTTATGTCCATTATGTGTACAGATGTTATGAAAATGTTATTTTTCATACACCTTGGCACTATTTTAATATGGGTTTGCAAGGTGATTTATATAATTAAAATGTTTGGGCAACTATAAAATCAGCATGCCCTAATTATCAGGTACTTGAATTAAAAAAAATCTTTATCTTCTTGCAGGAAATTTCCTAAATTCTTGGAGAAGGCACTAGGTTTTTCAGATGGAAACAAAGACATTCCATTCTATTCCAGAGAAATATTTTGCTCACAATATTTTGAGAGGATTTAATTTTTATAACTTCTACCCTGGAAATACAGTATTACAGAACTGATTTACAGGAGGAAAAGAGCCGTTGATGAAAAATGGATCCACTAGATTTCAAAGAGTTAATTTAAAAAGAGTAATTCAAAAAAATGGTTCAGTACAATCTCTCAGGTCTCCTTTTTTCTCACCAGAGGTAGGGGCCCCACAGTACCACGGAATTCACTGCAGCAGAGAAGGACTGCAGTCGTCAGAGATGTCTGCTGGATTCAGGAGGACCCATGGTGTGTTCTCCCCTTCAGAACTCCCTGCTTCAGCATCTCCTAATTATTTTGAATGGGTTAAATGTAGCATTGCTTTTGTGGAATGATTAAATCCTCTTGTAATGCTTGCATACTTAAGAATAAGCCAAGTCCTTATTGAGTATAGGTAGTCCTTGAAAAAAGTAATAATGATGGTTTGAACAAGAAAATATTTTAGCTGAAGAAAAAAAACTTAGAATTTAGAATTCTATAGAAATGTAATTTCTTCTGTTTTTAATTGCTTGGACAAAACCTATTTCTATGACGGAGAAAAATTAGGTTAAAAACATCGAATGAGTTCTACATAACTTTTAATCCAATTCCTATGAGAATTTTATTTGATGAAATGCTGAGCCAAAATTTCAGAAATGTATGTGAAAGGAAAATTTGAATCCAGGACATGTAAGAAGTTTGCAAAAATAAAGTTCTCTCAGGGGATGTACTCCCTCTTTCTAGCACCAACTCTCTATCTTCCCTTTGTAACGAATGACAAGGTATCAGTTTGCACAGTATAAGTTTTCTGCTTAAATACAGAAAATTGCAGACTTATAGCTGAGACTTCTAAGAAACTTAAATACAATGAGATGCAAAATTCTCACAGCATTATTGTATCAAGTGTATATTACGCTAGTCCACAGCCATGAGTGGCAACAGTTTTCATCTAGTGAAGTCTCCTTATATTCATTGTGACCAGAGCCGTACTGTATCACAAAATAAGTTAAGGTTAGAAAAATTAACTACAACTCTTAAACAGGTCATAATTCTAAAATCTGCTGA
>NW_009611019.1:11370-18330 GCF_000690535.1 Cariama cristata | reverse complement strand
TGAACCTAAAATAAGATAAAAATAACAATATTTATGATATAATACAAGTTACTCAATACCCCAAAGCACTGGACTACTATAAGAAGTAAATCAGAAGTGTACGAAGTTCAGATGGGATATGAGTCACAGTGTCTTTAATTCGACCTCAAAGATGTTGTGGAAATTTATGAAACATTCCACATTTCAAATTCTCCTTTTTTTTTTTTTTTTTTTCCCAGAGGGGGCATTTGAGTTTATCTAAATCTCTACATACAACCTTCATCACACTGATAATATTAAATTTTCTGCTATCCATTACAGCTCAACACTACAGAAAATATATGCTTGTTGAATACTCCTCTGCAGGCCCTGCTGCCAACTACTTGAAATCTCAACAATTACAGAGGTTATAGTGAAATGACCCTCTACACTCAAGCTGTTTCTTATATAAATAAGAGGAGACATCGTGAGCATATCACTGTCAGTTATGCCTTCTTGTATAAACTCCAGGTAGGTAATCTGATTCATAAAACGTTCTTCACCCGTTACTGAGAGAACATATTATAGTCTTTACATTGCTTGATGTAAAATTCCCCAGCCGTTTTCTGTTTAATGGAATAAATTTGGTTCATCAAAACCTAGAAGCATTGAAGATATTTGCATGTGCCATTTAACTGATGTTCAAAACGGAAGCAAAACCAGAGCTAGCCAATGCTGTTTGATAACCATACATGAAAGAAAGGCTCGGAATATTGGGAATTCTCCAGGTTTGTGTAGAAACTTCCTGAGACTTCATAAAGTCAGATGATTAGGCTGACAGTTGCTACCTACATGATTAACTGCTCTCAGTGCCCTAGACAAACTACATAAAAAACCAGACTATTCCTCACTCCCTACTCTTGTTTGTATATGACACGACATTTGCCTAAGAAAAACAAATTTTAAAGATGGAGACATATGTTCTGAAAAGCACAGATGTAATGGTCACAGCTGGGTGAAACAAAAGAACAGACCCAGTGGCTAGAAACAATTGTATAAATTCAAATTTCAAAAAAAGTTGTGTGTAGTTTCAGAAATTGAAGTAATTCACCACCGGAACAATTTACCAAAGTGATTTGTCCATTGTTAGAAATCTTGAACTTAAGATTGGACATGCGTCTAAAACGGCTGCTGTACTTCAAAACGCTCCTTCAACTTAGAGAGAGTACCAGGCAAAATTGTCTGTCTGGTGTGACATAGACTACAATGGCCATAACAGCTCCTTCTGGCCTTGGAATCTATTGCTTGTGAATCACAGCACTCCAACTTAAAGCAACTTTTGTGTGGCCTCCTTGGAATACTAGCTCTTGAAATAGCCATATTCACTCCCCAGAGGTATATGTATCAAAAAGGACTTAACTGTGTGTAGTAACATCATGTTCTCGGAGCCAGGCTTTTTCTGTTGGGCACAATCCTCCAGAGGCCAATTGCACAAAGGGATTACAAAAGTACACTGGTGTTGAGGGCAGAAAAAACTGATCCCTCCAGTATCTCCAGCTCTCTTCTGGGCTTCTCTTTTGTCCTCAGTGTACACTAAAAGGACCATTATCCTTTTCCATAAACTCAGTCACTGTGCCTGGAGATGTCCTAAGTAAAATTTATAAATCACACAAGACAGAGTATGGTTTATTTCCACAGAAATTGCAATGTGAATTTCACTAAATAGACCCTGCAGCAAAATATCCTCTAGGGCAATCAACATCTGTGAAAAACGATACACAGGACAAAACAAATCCTAGTTGAAAATAACAGAAACCTACTCAAAGTTTAAATGATGAAACTGAAGCAAAACTGGAATAGTAAATCATCGATAACGTTTGATATAATTGGATGAATTTGCATGGAAGTCATAGCAATTGCACCTGCTCATACCAAATCTCGTTTTCTTCAAATGCTTTTCATACTTGACATGTTATTAATTATTAGCTTTCCACTAGTGCACCTGGAAGCCCCAGCGTTCATCGGTGTGCCAGATACTATGCAAACTCAGGAAAGAATGATTGTCTTTAATATTCAGAGCGTTCCAAGAAGTTATTTACCAATAATCCCAAATACTATTTCCAAAAAATATCTATCTTCCATTTCATTAATAGAATATCACCTCTATCCACAAATATTATGACAGTAATGTCATCAGTATCATGTACAACTAACCAATTATTTTCTTAGCATTCACTTTCCAATGTGTATCAGAAATCCCAAGATTCACAAAAACTGAAAAGAAATTCATGGAAAACATCATAGGAAATTTCTAGTCTACTTTCAGAGTCATCACTCATCCCACACTTAGTTGTACCACAAATCTGACTTTATAAGTACACAATCAGCATGAAAGATAATTGCTGCTCATAATGAACTAGTTTCTACAGTGTTCTAGTATTTACTTTCAACATAAATTTACCAAAATTAAATTCCAATGATGCAATGCCTTACTTTTGATGATCTTATGCAGAAACAAAAATAAATTGTTTTTTGGTTTAGGTAGAAAACATATATCCCCAGCCTTTATCCTCATTTCTAATGTCTCTGTTTCTCTACTGATGGAAGTGTAATAGCTATTAAGGTGGTCCTCAAATGATACTCCATCGTTGCATGTTCATTGGTATTCCTCATCAAGATGGGAAAAGCCTTCAACATCTGTATATAGCCAAGCTTCATTTGCAATACATAAAATTATTATTTTTATTTTGCTTGGCCTTTTTTTTTTAACTTTAGGAATTCATTCTTAATCGAGGCAATACATCAGAAATTTGCTAGAAAGCTCTTCAGACTTTTACAGATTAATGCTCCTGAACAAGTGTTCCAAGAATGCTTTCTGACTTCACTATCTTTCTTCTAATCTCTAAGTATTGACTGGTCATCAGAAAAAGGGAAAAAAAACCATGCGTTCTTAATAACGTCTTTGAGCAAAATTAACTCTCTTTCTACTTAAAAAAGTCTACCGCCCAGATTCTGTAAAACATTTACCTAAATAATATATTTTTTAATTTCTTTAATAGGAATTCTGACATATTCAAAATTACAAAATAATTCCTCACTTCTGACTGGCCACTTATATAAATTCAAGATTTTTTATTGTAAGAATTCATGATCACATATTAAGTATATGCCAAGTCATAGACATTGAAATTCTGCTTCTGCAATATTTACAATAACAATTTAGTTCAATCTCTTGTAGGAAGTGTACATAAAGGAGAATTTAGCACAGTCAAAATAAAAGTAGTAATTGGAAAATAGCAGTTTCTTGCAGTATTTTCCCTGATGTATTAAATAATAATTGTTATTCTTCCTATATGGACAATACATCTGTTTTTCACACAAGTTCTCTTGTTAGCAGAGGAACTTTTTTGAAAGATATTTACAATTTTAAGCACTGGATTTCTGCAGAATTCATTTTTTGTTTTGAGATGGGATGGTTTTTGGGCTGAGTGAAATTAGTTATTAATAATGACATAATGACATGAGAGAAAAAAAAGTCTTATTGTAACCAAAAGGAAAGTACAATGATGACTTTCAAAACTAAATGGAACAAAATTAACAATGGAGATCTAAAAGCAGTTAGAAAAAAAGAATAAATAGAAATATTTTAAAAATAAATCTAGAACTATGCCAACATGCAGTATACCAACATGCACCATGGTCTAGTTAACACTAGTCCAACTGGTCGTAAGTTCCTCACGTACCTTTTCTAGGCTTTTTAATAACTATTTCTGACCACAAATGCTTCAATAGTGATTTTTCAATCCTATGATTGTCAACCATATGTTCATTAAAAATGTCATAAGTTCATAAATTACATAATTTGTGCACACACACGAAAAAAAATACGGCTTATGAACACACCAAAGAGAAGTAAGTGTCGTATTTGGTAAGAATCTTTTCAATCTCACAGTCATGGGCCAGAGATTTTGACATTCCCACAGTTTCAAAGGATTTCTGAGATTTGTGGTTGTTTTTAACTGGAACTACCATTTAAGAAGGCTTAAGGCAATTTAAGGATTCTCACATTCATCAGCACTTTCAGGTTCCCAAAGAAGACTTCTGACAAATTCTTCAGTTTCTCTCACCCACCATTTTATGAAACAAAGCTGGAGGCAACCACAGTGTATGATGGAATACACTCTGTGCTCCCTGGTAAGATTAGTGCTGCTTTACCTCATCTATAGTCTATAGTCACTTTATAATTCACTTTTATGGTAAATCCACCCTAAAACAATATCAGGTAGGAAAGCACTGGACAGTGATTAAAGTTCTGATTTTCTGTCTGTACGCCCATCTGAAATTAAAGACTTGACTTTTTCCCAGAGTTACTCTGACTTCTAAAAAGATGTGGTAGGAAACCAAAATACTACTTTTACAGGAACTATATCTCAATTCATTAATTATATGTGAAGTAATATGTGTTAATATACCTGCATGGCCTCAGAGCACAAATATAACAAATAGTATGGCTGAAATTTCTGTATGGTAAATCAAAAGAAAAGATTTCACACAGCACATTTATGTCTGGCACCTCCAGATCTGCAACACCACCAGATACAACTTAAAAGTGATTTACTACCACTGAGCTAAGCCTCCCTTCACTCGTGTTTTTGTTCTTCTGTGTCCCTCTTAGCAGTACATTTTACTGCAGTATGTGCTGATGGATGATGGATCACTGGACACTGAGAGTGTATTTATCATTTCAAACAATAACTGAATGCAATAAAAACACCATGTCTCCTTGAAATTCTTTGATAGAGGAGGATATGATATCATTCTTCCAAAAGCATAGAGAGAGAGAGAAATTTGAAGATACATTTTCCAGGGCAAACATGCCACCAGTTGTTGCCAGTCGTTCATCAGAGTGTGCTTTTACCAGTTGGTAATTTTGATGAGCACAAAGGTGCTAACAGCAAGATCAGCCTGTATAACAGGAGCTGTGTGGAAACCATTCAGTTGCATAAAGAAAACAAAACATTTCTAAAAGGAATTTTAGGGAATAAGGCTTGTAGGTAACTAGTTTGATTCCTTGAAAACCCTAGATAGTCTCAAGAAGACTATTTCTAACAGTCATAAAGGGCAGGTTGTTGACTACTTGCCTAGCGTAAATGATGGAAATCTGCATGCTGAATGCAACAACAGATTAGGCAGGACTAAATACTAAAGAATATACTGTTAATAACCCCATACTATCAAGAAGATGCCTGAAATGGTTTATTGAGTCTTTTCCTTCTCCAGCTTCTATCGTTCACAATCTGTTTTCTTCCTCTTGTCCTTGAATGTTTAAAGAATGTACATAAACATGTTTCAGTCTTGTGACCGTAAAGGCTATGAAAACTTGCATATTGTGATCAGGGGTGTGTAAGGATTCAGCTGAGACTTCCAGCACCATCATGCCTTGTGCAGAGGGACAGCTTGGGACAGAAAATCCAGCACAACTCTGATCATTTTCCATCTGAACATCAGAAAACACTTTTTACTGTGAAGGTGACCAAGCACTGGCACAGGTTGCCCAGGGAGGTTGTGGAGTCCACATCATTAGAGATATTCAAAAGCCATCTGAACATAGTCCTGGAAAACTGGCTCTAGCTGGCCTTGCTTCATCGGGAGGCCGGGCGAAGTGACCTCCAGATGTCCCTTCCAACCTCAGCTGTTCTGTCCTTCTGTGATTCTGTGACATCTGTATTCAACTGACACTGACTTTACACCAGGATTAGGTCCTGTAAGCCTTGTATCTGACAAACCTGCCTTTCCTCCATGGATAAAGGAACAAAACTATATCAGGAATATATTCTGGCTGTCACTTTCTATGTGACTTTTATATATTCACTCTCTATTTTCAGTATGTCATTTTAAATATGTAAACATGCCGCGAGCATTTCACAGCATAAACACAATCAGAGCCCCATTTCAACACTGTTCCGTAGCAGAGTTCCCAAATGTTCTCCTGCTTCCTGGCCCACTAAGCTCAGACACCTCTATGTGAGTTAGAGGCTGTTACGTCCCTCTTAGCTAAATCTTGCTTCGTAGAAACACATTAGAAAAAACTGCTGGCACCTCAGATATGCATATGATGTTATATCAAGGTGATGGCTTTTTTATGTCTTCAAACTGCCAACGAAAATATTTACCACCGAGGATAAATCTCACAATAGGCTACAGTGCTTACAGACCTGCAACAGCCATTTACTTGCAGTATCAAAACTTTCCTAGCAGGTTTAGTCAATTATTATTCTGCCCACTAATATATCACTGGAAATACAATCTGATATTATTTTTTATAAAGAAGTGGTATTTAGCAATAGTAGCATGCACATGAAATCTGGTTTTATTTTTATGCACATCTAAATTCTACTGCACAAAACCCCTGCAGTTAACTATTATTACGATACCTGTTGGCTATCTTTTTCCATTTATTGATGTGCATTAAGCACTTCTCAATGATATTTCATGGTTTGCAGAACATATCTGAACTTAGCTGAGAAATTATTTCAAAAGTAGACTTCCACTGGGAATGTCAATGAGCTAAGGACATTTTTGACATATTATCTGCATTACTGAGATTTATTTGATTTGCAAGATTAAAAGAGTTTGAGTTGAAAGAAGCAGTGAGCTGCACCTTAATGGAACAATAGCCTGACATCAAAGATGTGTGTGATTTGAAAGACTGAGTGGCAGCTGCTACAGGGAGATTATAAAAATCAGAATCCAGGCTTCAATAGTGTACTCCAAATCTTGGTATGGAACACAAACCTGCAGTTCAGTTCAGGAATAATTTTAGCACATCAAATATCTAATCTAGGCTGACTACTTTCTTGCTTCCATCTTTTTCTCTGATTAGATAATAATCAACAGTTTACATGACTGTCTGAAATATCCAGAGGGAATTATGTTTCTTCTCTACTTGTGACAGCTCTATTTTTATCCTGTTCTTAAACTCACTGTCCTCATCATCTAGGC
>NW_009611019.1:0-11351 GCF_000690535.1 Cariama cristata | reverse complement strand
AAAAAAAAAAAAAAAAAAAAATCACAATCCGGACATGTAATTTCACTTCCTAGGAAAGGAAAGCAGAGAGAAACCACTTGTGTCAATCCCTCATTCTTATGCAGAGGATACATAGGAATTGGAACCTACACCTCCCTGGTTGGTCTGGTTGCTGGGTAGTGTATCAGTTGGGGGATTCTTTTCTAGCTAAATGCATTCTTCTTCCTCTTTTTGACTTTTTTTTTCTTTTTTTTTAAATAAATGTCTGACCTGGTTTTGATACTGAGCTATAGGATAGGTTTGGCAGCTGTGAGTCTCTCTGATCATGAGGTATGCTCCTAAACGTTTGCATGATTGAGATAAGGCCATGCCTTAGCACTTCAGCATTCTCCAGTGATCAGTTAACACATGCTAACAACTGCCAGTTCAGTTTTTGGACACTTAGCTATCATGTGTGGAGAGCCCTGGCATTTAGCTTGGGCTTGTGAATTCAGCTGCATAGCAGAATGACTAAAAGGAATTGAAATGTTCTGTCTTGCAAACCCTGAGCAGTAGCTTTTACCTCAATGATAACGTAAGAAATATTCTGAACTTGGTATAAAATACTGAAGGTTGTAAAATCATTCTGAAGGGCACATCAGGATGCTTTCATATTTGGGCTGTCTTGGTTTTGGCAAGATAAGCGGCTTGAGGGAAGGGACTTGGCTACAGACACTCACATTCAACTTCTCTGGCTGGTAGTTTATCCAAAGGGCTGTTTCCCCTTATAAATATGTCAGCTTATATTAAGAAAAAAATACATAATACAGAAGAATAAAAATAATCTTATATATGACAAGGTGGAGAATTGGCACTTATGTTTCAGCTGGAATATTGGATCATCCCAAGGATATTGTCATACAGGGACACAGGAAAATGGAAGCTGTTAATTGTGCCTGTACGTGTTATTTGCACTGTCCTTCCCTCCCAGTTATATGCCTAATTCAAGCAACATTTTTCAACTACTCTGGAACTATGAAAGGAGTAGATCAGTAAAACTGAAGTATCAGTAAATGACATTCTCATTAAGTGCAATTCCACATCTTTGAAAATTAGTACTTTCTGTACCTTTAAAAACTTGGCTGTTCAGAGCCAAAATCAAGTTCGAAAATTTGAGTTACATTTAGAGCAAACAGGTCAGAGGGCAACAAGGTAAAACACTTTAAAGCTTCTGAAATATTGTTTTCAGCACAAAACCCTGTGTACTAGTCTTACTCTCATTTTATTTCTACTACAATTCAAATCTGTACTACAACATCCATATAGTGAAGCAAGTCTGGCTGTGAAGACAAATTATTTCTAAATCTGAAACCTTTTGTCTTCATCCGTATTGTTGATACACATGTAGGTCTGCGTGATCAAACAGACTTGACAAGTGACACATTGTTATAAAGATGCCAGACAAAATTGGATGTAGGTGTCATCCTGTTGTAACTGTGCTGTACACACCATTGGCATTACTGAGGATGCTAACTGCACTGAAAAATGCCTTTTTTTTTTTTTCAATGAATAATTCCAAACACAGAGTTTTGGTACTAGCTAATTTATCATCAGGAACAAAACAAAAATCTTGTGTCATAAGCAAATAAAAAACAAGCCCTTGAAAACATTAAAAGCCCAGAAAATAAATTCAGAAGGTAATATAATAGAAAAAGGTAAATGTAATTTTTAGGGAAGCAAAATAAATTTTCACTTAATTACTATGCAAGTTTCCTTCCCTGTGGCCCAGTCTAAGTATATTCCTAGGCTCAAGTAGGAGCATCACATAGAGCTTAACTAATCAAACTGAGAATAGTTAATGTTCTTGACTTGACGAGCTTAAAGTTATTCAATTCACTGTGGATTTATGTACTATCAAATGCTTCTCAGAGGCAACATCCTACACATGAGATAATAATCACTTCCTGAGCTAAGCAGGATAAATTATCACAAAAGTTTGTTGTTTTCTTTTTTTTTTTAATGTGAACTTTATTATGAGTACTATGTGATCAAAGTAATTAAAGACTAACGACAGTACAGTAACCCACCATTTAGAAAGTGTTGTAATAGTCATACAGTGCCTACAATAGTCCACAGTGTCTAAAACGCCAATAGATCTGGTCAAATCATGGCATTTTTATAACCTGAACATTCAAAAATATGTTCTCAGCCCATACTCTGAACACCATTTTTTCTGAAATCAAAACTCCAATATGAAGATGTTGAATAATTAATCTTTCATAAAGCAATGATTACATAGTAAAGTAAGTCAGGTACTGTCAAAATAAATAAATGGGTATCCGTCAGGAACAATATTACTTGGAAGAATTCTCTTTTTGAAAAATATTTGCCAAAATAAAAAGTAAAATATTAAATCCAATCTATGAATTTCTCTATAATTTTTTGCTCTTGACAAAATAATAGTTTTATAACAAAAAAATGCAATTAAAATATTACAGCCAAAATTAGAAATGAGTTAGGAATGAAGAGCTTTACATGTTGCAACTACAGCATATGTAGAACCTAATGAAGCTGTAAAAAAGGGTAGTGAATACTACAACTATTATTGCTGACCCAGCATTTTTACCACCAAGACTTCTGACCTTGCTCCAAATGCTAAACATGCCTCCATCTGGTATACAGAGTGATAATATCACTGTCATCACAAGTATTACATCAATGGTCGTTCCCATGTGGCTGCAATCTAAAGGGTCTCATACTTTATCATTATGGGCAATATTGTACAGAATATTATAAGCTGCCTGTCAAGTACCTAAGAGCATTTCTTTTTTGATATTGGGTAATACATCATCAAATCTCTCCACCTATGTCCTGATTTAGTACAAATTCACTGAGATAGTTTATCTTCCTCCTAAACATTATTTAAAGCAGTTTTCTAAGGCAGTTATGTGTTACTCATTCCCTGAGTCACTTAGTGTTGCATACATTCCCTAGAATTTCTGCTCCCTGTGAATTTCACAGTTTTTCAGACAAATATAAACTCATGTTAAAATTCATTCAATTTTCATAAATCAGACTTTTTTTGGGTTGCCTATCAATATTCCAAATACAAATAAAAATAGGACTCTCTGCTAACCCATGACTATAATGCTACCCCAAAAGCTGAAATTTGTATCAAATGTAAACTTTTTAACACAAGGGGTAGCGTGGTCCGATGGTCTTCTTTTACTCCCCATCAGAATATTCAACCTATCAAAAATTTTAATAAAATATTCTGCATTACTAGTTTTGGCTGAAGTAGAAGTGCATACATTCTCATGATTAAAGCCTTAATATGCTCCTCTGTTCCAGACCAGTGGTTGTTGGGTCATATATTTGCTAACTACTTGCTAAGAACTTTGCAGTTTGGCCATGAGAGCATGCTTTGTTTGTGTGGAAAGGATTGGGGATTCACACATTTAGGTCTAGAGCAAATAACTGAAGCTTTACAACGATAAATATAAAATGTTTTATAGGTTACACATATTTTATCCACATGTTTATGTAAAGAAAGACGAGCCCCCCCCAAAAGGCTTTGCTAAGCCAACCATGAAAAACTCACTTACTCATATCAATATAATAAGCCCTGAAAAAGATTCAAAGACGTGTTCTACCCCAGCAAGAAAAAGACATACAGGAAGTGTAATATGTGATACTACATAATATAAAACTATACATAGAACTAATCAGGAATCTATGTCATTTTCATATCATTTATATTATGAAAAACGTATTTTTCTTGATATGTATACACGCATGCATCAATTTTAATAAATGTTGTGTTTCAGTGCTTAACCAGGTGTTAATGCTGTAAAAATTTAAATATCTCAACTCTGCACCAATTATTTTAATGGGTAATGTATTTATATGATTTTCCTGTGTCCTGTATCCCTTTTTATTGTTAATATTTAAGTAACTACATAACTATAGAAAAACTGGGCTAATACAAATAAGCTGAAATAGACCAAGGAATCAAAATGAAACTGGCATGGGAAAGACTACCAATGGAAAGAATGAATTCTTACATAAATGTCTTCTGAAATAAAACAATTTACCTAGGTAAAGAATGGTCTTCCATGTTATAAATAAATGCACACATGTAATTTTCCACACTGATTTAATCCTCTAGAGTTACTCCCATGTGAAACACACATGGAAGTCTGGTGGTATACGTCATACATCTGTTTGGAAAGCATTTACTGTACAAATAGGGGTTATTGAAAAGTTAAAAAAATAAAAATAAGTATCTTCCATCTGATGATACCACATTTTGGTATCAACATTTTGACATCGGCATCTCACAAGTTATTCCAAAGGTTACAAACGCATTTACACCTTAAAATCCTGGTATCTTTACGTGATCATAAATCAGTGCACATGGACAGTGAGAAATCCTGATCACTGATGGATGGGCTTAGAAATTACAGGGCAAAACTGGTGGCTTTTCCTGTAATCTCAGATCTACTGTCCATGATATACATCTGGAATCATGCAGGTAAGTCTCTTCAATCAGCTTGTTTATTCACAACAGTACATAGCGCTTGCTTTTTTTACTAATGAAAGTCAAAGGCAATTGCCATAATAATTTCTCTGGTCATCATGACAAGAAGAAATCATCAATAAATAGAGAGGTTATATAAAAAGAAACACAACTGAAGAAGTCGGAAAAAAAGAAAAATGGGGACAATTTTCCTCTAGAAATAACAAGCAGAAAAATGACAGAAAGAAAGCAAATGAAATTAATAGCTCAAAGAAATTAGATGGGGTTTTACCAAGTACCCTTTTTTCATGAAAGAAGAACACAAGGGGATTGTATAAAAATGAAAGGCTGAAACATCAATCAGGTAACAGAAAAACCTTTTCACCCATCAGCAATTAAACTGTGGAACCTCCTGCTGTAAGTTATTGCTGATGCTAATAGAACTGTTGGGTTCCAGAGAAGGATTAAACCTGTAAAAACATTATAATAATGACATGGGTTATAGTAGAATAAAAACCTAACCAGGACTTTTGCTAGAAATGTTCTCATACACCAAAGCACAAAGTACCCTTCATCAAAATGGTCCAGCCTTTTATAGCTACAGTTACAGGTTAAATTTCAGCTGTAGGATCTTCTCAAAGATCACAGGTTCTCTCTCACCATTTAACCCTCACACATAAAGCCTTCCACTGCCATCTGGATATAGTAGCCACAGCTCAACCTCTATGAACCAGACTGTTTGCTGAGATAGAAGGAAGTATTAGACTATTAGGGGAGAATATTTCTTCCAAAAGCCACTGTCATCTCCTTTTTTTCCCTCTCATCTTTCTTTTAAACAGGTGGTATTGGCCACTGCCAGGAACAGGATAATAGATCTCCATTCCCAATCTGTGTGGCGAATCCTGTGTCTGCATTTGTCAGTGTCTGGCAAACCTCCTGCTTCCTCTGTCTGGATAGAATTAAATACAGACAATGTTTCTGTAAGGATGCTGGGAGTTTCCTACATTTTTAAACAGTTCTAAAGCTGCATCCTGGCAGCAGAAACATAGTCACTGTGCTGATATACTTGATCCAGTTAATGTCAAAAATCTCAATATGAAAGCACAGCGAGAGCCCTGTCATATAAATGCATAAAACTCAATGTTCTGTTGCTATTTGTCATTTAAGTGCTATTCATGTCATGTGAGCAAAAGGAAATGCATAACAAGAGAAATTCCCAGGAGATAATAAAAACCCTTACCCAGAAGAAGACTCTATAATTGTGTAAAATCCATTCTGTACATAGGATTTATTAATATTTTGCTGCTGGTAACATTCATCTCTCTACTTTAGACAGCTTATTAAACAACTGCTAAAAGTGTTTAATAAATTAACTTATGATAATAAATTAACAGCTTACCCAAGATCAGAACCATTTTGACCACACAATTATCTCCAGTTCCCCAAGGCTCCCATCGTACCATAACCTTATACCTGGTAAACCAAGCAGTACTTAAAGAAGTGTTACTGATAATTACATTACGTATATTGCATTCTTTTCCTCTTTGAAGATCATGCTGCAAGGTTATGGACTTCGTATAATGGCTTCTGGAAGCAATATTGACTCAACTATAAGCCATTAATAATATAATTATTATGCTCTATAAAGGATGCCAGTCTGATGTTATTCTGTTTTCAAACCACAAATATTTGTTAAATCTACAGCAAGCCAATCTTATTGAGAAAGCTCCATAGATATAATAGCATGTTTCAGAGGAACTACTCTGAAACCTGCACAACTAGAAGCAAATAATAAACTGTCAGTGTGCATTTGAGAAGATAAAAGCATCTTGTACAATCTTATAAATGTCTGAGGGTATCCTTTCACTAAAGTTTCTATAGTACCTCAAGCATCAAAAATGCCTGCAGTCCTTTGAGTAACCACTTCACATACACCTCCTTTGAGTAACCGCTTTGCATCCTCCCACAGTTCATCCTGTTGCGCTACAGATGAACCCTAACAAAATGCCAGAAATTAAGACATCTAAATTTTTGTCTCTTTCATATCTGAATACAACCTTCAGTGCGAGAAGTCCATTCTAAGATCCAAAACATATTTGTTGAAGAAAGGTCACAAAACCAGTGTTTATCACCTGGACTATATTATGTATAAATTCTTCTATATTTGGTTCTTATTGGATCTTCCCAGTGAAAGGGCTTGTCGTGATCAACAGCTTAAGAACTGTGAGCAGGTTGCACGTAATTTTAGCAGTTCAATAACACTGATTTGGCCTCTGAGTAACCTTTCCTGATCAGTAGAGAAATTTCTGTAAATGATCACTCTGGAGAGTCTAACTGAATAAAAACCCCTAGATCCTTGCAACCACACAGAGCACTTGTAAATAAGGAGAGAGGAGTGGAAGTCATTTACTTTGTCTGTAGCAAGACACTGCCTCAATGGTATTCGCACAATCATGTTAGGACATCAGTCTGAGTGGATGGACAACCAGGTGGGTCCTGTTTAATATCTTTATGTGTGATCTGGAGCAGGCAATGGACTGAGATCTCACCAAGTTTGCAGATGACACTAAATTTGGGGGAACAGTCGATACACCTGAAAGGAGGTTGCCATTCAGAGTGATCCAGGCTGGAGGAGTGGGCCAACAGGAACCCGTCAAAATTCAACAAGGCGAAACGCCAGGTCTTGCAGCTGGGAAGGACGGACCTCTTGCAGCAATAACGGCTGGAGGCTGCCTGCCTGGCTGGGGGGCAGATCTGCAGAAATGCCCCAGGCATGCCAGCAGATGGGGCACTGGGCATAAGCCAGCAGTGCACCCAGGCAGCAAGGAAAGCCAGCAGCATCCAGGGCTGTATCAACAGGGTGACAGCCTGTAGATTGAGGGAAGGGCTTCTCCGACTGTACTCAGCCCTCACGAGAACACATCTAAATACTGCATGCAGTTTTGGTCTCCCTGATACCAGACAGACATTAACAAAATGGAGTGACTTCAGCAGAGGGCTGCCAAGACAGCGAAGGGGGCTGGAGCACTTGCCTCATTAACAGAGGCTGGGGAAAAAGGGGCTTGCTGAGCCTAGAGAAATGGCTTCGGGGGGACCTAATGGCAGTCCACCAGCACCCATGAGGAGGTCATCAAAAAGATCTCGATGAAGATACACCAAGATCTGCACAGTGGTGCATGGTGGGTGGACAAGTAACAACAGGCATAAGTTGAAAATAAGAGAGGTTCGCACTAGATACAAGGAAAAAAAATTTCTCTGTGTAGCAGGTAGTGTAGCGGGTTGTGCATTCTGCATCACTGGAGGTTTTCAGGACCTAGCTGGATAAAGCTGTAAGCAACCTGGTTGCATCCCATAGCTGACACTGCTTTGTGCCAGGAGTTGGACTAGAGATCTCCTGAGGTCCTTTTCCACCTGAGTTGTCCTATGATTCTGCAAATAGCTATATGAATGGGTAATCTATGTGTCTATCAGATGTGGAAAATAAAAAGCCTGCTTATTCAATTAAATACTTTTGAAATATGATCTGCAAGAAGAGCTAAAATTTACTCAACTATCCCTATTTCAGTCAATAAATACAAATTCACAGAATTAAGTCTGATCTGCAAGAAGAGCTAAAATTTACTCACCTATCCCTATTTCAGTTAATAAATACAAATTCACAGAATTAAGTTTGAGATGCTTTTGAGAAAACTGATGTCTACATTTCCAGATTTCTTTACATCTTATCTTTTTTTTTATATTTCTAAGTAGTATCTCCATACTAACAAACTTCAATCCCTTCATTTCTGTTTCTTATCCAATTCTTATTCCGATGATTCACATCACATACCAAAAGAATACGACTTACATGCTTAGTTGCAAGACACTGAAAGGAGACACTGAAATCAATTTTTTTAATGAATGCTACCATAGTATATGTCATACAGTGTTCTCAAATGACTTCTGCCTTCAAGATCTTAGATCACATTTAAAGATGAAAAGATTAATTAGAACTTCCATAAACTGCCTAAATATACTGTAAATAAATCCCTTTCTTTGGTACTCACCACAGACATATTCCAAATACAATATGTAAAGCTCTCTCATTAAGGCTTTTTTATGATGCTGTAATGAAACCTGTTATTCATGCATTTCATTTTCAGATTTACATTCATTTTCTGTACTAATAAAACACCAACTTATAAACTAGGTCCTGATTTCTCAAGGACCACTCTCTGACGAGAAAGTTGGCAATCTTTTGAGGGCAGCATGCCAGCCTGCATTTTTCTTTCTTAACTTAGACATCAAAGAGGTCAAAGAGTAATCTCAGTGAGGACCAGAAGACACAGCCTCTCAGAAACCACAGGTGTCTTATCTACAAGTGTATCAGCCTTTCTGAGAAGCCCAGATAGCAGAAAACGTGGATCTCAGCAGGAGTGAGCTGTTGCTGCCTTTCACTGCCGCCTTGCCCTAGATGCTGTGGCTTTCTTAGCCCTTTTATCTGACATCCTAAACCAACCTTTATACTGGGTTTTGCTCTTCTTTAATAAGTTGCTGATCCCCAATTCAGCATTATAAAAGATTGCATTTGGTGACAAGTTAGACACACTGTAACGGGAGCTGGTAATCTCAGTTTTGATCTTTTTCATGGAATGAATCAACCCTTTCTAGCTCTATAATTTAAAAGGAAACTCCTCGCCAGGATTTCTTATCGATAAGACACATCTTACAAAAAAATACAAACACAAATTAAGTCAACCAAATCCAGATCACACATATGCAGATAAAAATACAACCTTCAATTAATAAGGAATTGCTTGCAAGAATATGGATCTCAGCCATTTCCACTCACAAAGTGCTGAAACAGTAAAAAAGCATGAAAACTTTTATCATACTACATTAACAATTTCCCATTACATATTATTGGGAACTGTCATATTACCCTAGAGTCCAGCACTATCATGGATCTCCATTAACTTAGCAAAGAGGCTTTCTTCTCTCCCTGACATAACTGCTAAACTACACAATACTATTCCTTCCTTCTGTCAGAATATGGCTCCATCAGATTAACCATCTGGCCCGAAATACTTTCCTTTCCTGTTCAAAATCTGTTCCATATTCCACCCAGAAGAGTTTTTGAACACAAAAGGGCTATTCAGGCCTTCCCATTTATCTGGCAGAGCAGACTTCTATCCAACTGCAGATAGATTCACAGCTGTGATGGTGTTCTGCAGAGAGTAATTTTCTATCCACAAGAGAAACTGTTTAATGAAAAGAAGAACCTGTTCTCTGATTCAGAAGGAAGGCTGTATCACACAAGCACAAGGATGTACCATAGATATGATTTCTCTTGCTATTTGTAAATAAGTGCCAGCTCATCTCAAGCAATCAAGATTAGCTTAAATAATTGTATATAGTATTTACAGCATATTTCAGGGAAGAAAGTAGGTTAACAGTCATAGTCTTCCTCCTCTAAATTACCAATACAGACATTAGCTGTAACCGAGAGTGCTACAGTATGACTATGCCATTTTAAGTAAGGTAAAGCTCTCAAATAGATCATGTGATTTTCAAACCAAAATTCCCAGGTGCAAAAATCTCCATATGTTCTCTGTACCAGTAAAATAATCCTCTTCTTTCTTTCATTTACCCTAAATGTAATTCAATCACCCATCAAAAAAAGTGAAGGAAAACTGCTAAAAGCAACACGAATAAAGGAACTCGGATTGTGGAAAGTTTAGTTGTATATAACTTTACAACAATTCTTCTTCAAAAGTGTATTTGAAATCCTAGATGAAGGAAGACAAACTCTTTCAAATTTACATGTACAGTAACTATACAACATGATTATTTATCTGTTCTTTTTCTCTGTATTCAGGAAGACCGGACTACTTTTATTTCAAGTCACCCTAACTTTCCAGTCTTTCTTAGAGGAAATAATCAAGTACCTGATAATAAATACTATTTTAGCTCAAACGAAGGAGAATCTGAATCACACAAGGGAATCAGTACATCATTTAGCAATTATTGCTTGCCTTCTTCAGAGCGTGTAGCCCACAGAGAACCCTGTGCTAGCTAATTGAACATCCAGTTGCCATTGGCCTCTATGAGGAGCCAGAGAAGAAGTGCCATAAAGTCAAGAATTCAAGTAACATCAAGAGCTGAAAAAGTTAGACCCAGTTTTAGGAATCACAGAATTGATTTTGTCCATCAATCCAGCCTGTCCAGGTCCCTCTGTAGAGCCTTCCTACCCTCCAGCAGATCAACACTCCCACCCAGCTTGGTGTCATCTGCAGACTTACTGAGGGTGCACTCGATCCCCTCATCCAGATCCCAGTTCATTGATAAAGATATTAAAGAGAAGTGGCCCCAATACTGGGCCCTGGGGAACAGCACTTGTGACCGACCACCAACTGGATTTAGCTCCATTGACCACAACTCTCTAGGTCTGGCCATCCAGCCAGTTTTTTATCCGTCGAAAAGTCCACCTATCTAAGCTGTGAGCAGCCAATTTATTTAGGAGGATGCTGTGGGAGACCATGTCAAATGCTTTATTGAAGTCTAGGTAGACAACATCCACAGCCTTTCCCTCATCTACTGAGCAGATCACTTTATTGTAGAAGGAGATCAGATTGGTCAAGTATGATCTTCCCTTCATAAATCCATGTTGGCTGGCCCTAATCCCCCGATTTTCCTGCATGTGCTGTGTAATGGCACTCAGGATGATCTGCTCCATGACCTTGCCTGGAACCAAGGTCAGGCTGACAGGCCTGTAGTTCCCCAGATTGTCTTTCTGACCCTTATTCTAGATGGGCATTACATTTGCTAACTTCCAGTCTGCTGAAACTTGTCCAGTTAACCAGAGTTGCTGGTAGATGATAGCGAGTGGTTTGGC
>NW_009611018.1:138324-204827 GCF_000690535.1 Cariama cristata | reverse complement strand
TTTTTTTTTTTTTTTTTAAACATTTATGTAGAACACCACATAATTGCAGAAAAGATAATAGTCACATACCCTAGGGCTTGGTGTACACTTATGTTAAAAGTACAGCTTTTATTGGCAACTAAAGTAATAACCTTTCCATGTCAAATTGCTTTAAATTAAACTTAAAAAAAAAAAAAAATGCTGGCTGATACCCACACTTAGTAATTGTCAAACATTAGCATAATGTGGAATACTAAAGCTGCTTAAATCTTGGCTTTAAAAATAATTATTTACTTAGGTAAATTCTCTATTCAAAAGCATAATATTGGATTTTTTTTTTTTTTTAAACACAGTCTCCTCAATGTACGTATTAAAGTGCAGCCCTAAGCTTGACACGGAAGTGGGGCTGAATGTTGTTGTGGCCTCGGAGAGAAAAAATAGGGATTTTATACCTTTAGCTCATCCATATCTCATTGGTCGCCCTGAAAGAAAGGTTTTAAGGTGACACTTCTGAAGGCATAGGTGCTGTAGGTGACATCTGGTGACCCAAGACCAGTGACCTGGAGTACCTGCTGATTAGACCCCACGTTGCAGCCCTGAAGCGCCCACGTAACGTTCCTCCTGCTGGAAGGCATCTGGGAGAAGGAGGTCTCGAGTGTGTGGGTGAGCAAAGCCATGGGCAGCAGGTCGGTAAAGTGGTTCATACAGGTGCGTTTTACTTAGCTGTAACTCCAGCACATAACTGGAGCAAATGTGGTGAGGACCATTCGAATTTCCAGTGTTGAAGCAGGAGAGGAAGCTGTGCGCCGTGAGATGTGGATCTTGGGGCTCTCTGCGGCACGTGGAGGAAACTGGACCTACCAGGTGCTGCGAGGACCCAAGTCCTCGTTGTTTTCTGCTTTTTGGGAGGCCCAGGCTCTGATGTGTCCTGCTGAGGACTTCCATCCCTCTGCTAGGGCTTCCTTGTGGAGTCCACCACAACACTGTGAGTCCACCAGTTCTTCCTCAGGAACATGCCCAGGTTTTGCTGGAAGTTCAGCAAAACCCAATTTAGAACATTTTTCCTAAAGAAACCAGCAGTTCCCTTAGGGCAAAAGGTTTTGTGGGAAATTCCTGCACCTTTGGTTAGCAAGGTAGAAAGGGATTGCCTTTCCCAGTTCTTTAGGGAGCAAGAAGCTCTGGGAGGCTCTTCCCACCTTCCCGGCCAGCTGGCGGAAGAACAGAAGGGAGCAGTAGCACCCAGGAACAAGAGGGTTATGATCTCCAAGAGACAGTTGTTGGGAGGGGAGACGCAAAGAGCTGAGAACTGAAAACTGGATACCTTTCCCAGCCTTGCCTAATACCATATGTTTCACACTGCGATTATAAATCTGATTACGTATTAATTTCCACATTGTTTTAATTCTTTAAAGCAGGGAAGGAAAACACATGCTCTTCCTTGGAGAACCTCAATGCACTCTTACAGCATATGCCTTCTCACCAAAACAGGTTGAGATTCTTCAAAACTCCCAAATCACAGCGAGTGTTTGCTGCTAGATTTTTCACCTACCCGCTGCCTTTTCTCCATTCAGTACCTCCTTCCTCTTTCTCCTCTTTCCCCACCTGTCCTATCTGACCTCTTTCTCCCACTCTGCTGCCGTCACCCCGTTGCCCCAAGGCAAAGAGAGAAGAGTGGAGAGGGACCAAGCAGAGTACGTTGACAAGACACATGGGTTACTCAGAAATACCTCCCGATACCAAGGCCTGGATTTAGCCTTCATTTACTTGCGCCCCAAATGACTTCATCGCAACCCGTGAAGCTTCTGGTACCAGAACTTCATCGGCAGTAGCAAAACAGGAAGGCTGTTGTTCATGGGTGAGTACAAGTAACTCCCACCTCAATCCCTTCCCATTTGAATATGGGAATATGTTCTTGAATCCAGGGGTGGCCTGAAAATGTATCCAGGCGTAAGGGAAGGCTGTAGATCCCATTCCCACTTTTGTTGAAGTCCTTTCCCAAACTGGGGCTCGATGAGGACTCATTCAGCCCTTGCTGGCTTGGGTGTGAGGACAACATGCCTTCCCCTGAAAGATCTTCTTCGGGACACAACCCCACGCTGCAGTGGCAAGCGCTTTCTGCCATGCTCTATTTGCTCCCCTTTCACCAGCATAGCATGCTGTGCACAGACACAGTTTGTGTCTTTAGGAAGCCTCATTAATTCACAAGATACATATTTTCTTGCTTGACAGTTTGTAACAGCTTCTTAAATGTGTAAACTAGCATTTTCAGATTTGTATTAAAATACCGACAAATAGATTTATGTTTCCATAGGCTACTTCCTATGTCCGGACAGACCACTGACGCTACCTTACACGTACAGTTGTTGCATAAATGATATGTTAACGCATGAGAGAAGCCATTCATTTGAAACTGTTCGGAATGATTAAGGGCTTTAATTACAGCCCTGATTAAAACAAGGCTTTTGGTAAATAGCAAAATGGCAAATACTATGCTATTCCATTACAGACTTCTCTTGATGACAGTGTGGTTTGTCTCTGTTGCTTCTCTTATTGTCGTATCACTCATGCAATTCTGATGTTCCAATCCCACCTGAGAAATGGTAACAGGCTTTACTTCAATGCTTACCTGTGAATAAGGTGTTGGAAGTGTCGATTTAATTTTGATATGCTGCACAGTGCCTATGCTGTAACAGATGAATTAGTTGTGGGACTAGGTTCACTACCGTGTATTACTTTTTCCAGATCTCAGGTAGATGTACTCACCATCTTACATGAAACCATGTTAGTTATCTCTCAGGGCAGTGCAATTGTCTGGGAGATCAGTTTTGCCCCTTTTTGCAGGGAACTGTTGCCTCTGGTGGCAGCAATGATGGTTATATTTAGAGCCTCCAAGCAGCACCACGCAGAACACAAGCTTCAATGAAATTCAGCATCTTTCTGTCCAAGCGTTTCACATGCTCCTTAATCTTCTGCGTTAGGTTTTTTTCCTTATTTCTAATTTTAAACGGATCTTTCACTTCAGAAATGTTGGGAAGTCTCTTCTGAATGATAGAAATGGCTTGAGTGGGTCGTAAATGCTAGGAAGTCATCCTCCCTCCTTCTCTCCTCCGGTACTTTCTGGAGTTAGTCTAGTGGTCCTGTATGAAGAAGCAAATCTTCTCTCTGCTGAAGCTCCTCATAAATGTGCTTGCAGTTAATATGAGTCCTTTTATATTCTCTCCCTTCAAATTCTTTGGATTAAAACAAATACCGTCTGGTTCTTTTAGCTCTTTTGATTATATATTCAGAACTATTGTGTATCCTGGAAAATGAGTTCTTTTCAGTTTTCACTTTTCTTGACAACAAGCTGAAAAATTTCCCCAAATGAAAATTTTCTGCAAAGTCTTGGTTTGTTCCAAGACCCATTTTTCAAATAAGTAACGTTTTGATGAAAAAATGCCAACCTGTTCTACTTAACAACTGTTCGTAGAACTGACGAGAGAAAAACAAGGAATTGGAGAAAAAAATTACCGAGTCTTTTATGTAGAGTTAATCTTTGAATATTCCTGTTGTTTCCGTAACAGACAAGATGTTGGTACAAGTAGATGAATATTTAAACATTAGCGTTGACACTGACTTATCTTCTCGATAACATATTGATCGCATTCTTTCTATAGAGATTATAGGCTTCCTATAGAGTCAGTGAGCATCTTAATGAAGTCACAGGCTGGACGTTTATGTAGGTATTTCCTTAGAGGTTGGTTATACAATCTCTGCACAGAATAAGCCCCTATAAATACACCTCAGGTGTAAAACCAGTCCATGTTTCTGTCTTTTTGTCATCACTAGCTAGCACGTGTGATTAGGTAGAAAGGTTGACGTTGTGACGCAGTCTTAGCTTAGTAGCTGTTACTCACTGCATTTAAAATGACCAATAGCTTTTCTCTTTACCAAAGCATCTGGAAGCTGATTTAGGCTGTCCTTCCTGTGGAAACAGATGTTTTTCAGGCATTCAGATTATGCCTGAGAAGTGAGAAACTCCACAGGCCTTCCCATGGAGACCTGTAAATCTGTGTCCACACTTTTGGGAAGTCTCTGAAGGGTGCTGTGCTCACAAGGGTGTCCCAGGGCACCCAAGGGACCACAGCTGGAGAGCTGACTGCTGCCCCTGACACCAGGGGAGAGGATGACTGCCAGGAGACTTGCTACTACAAAATTTAACGGCAATAGAAGTATGCCTCTTGGATTAATACAGGATCTGTGTTATGTTAGTGCCACCAAATGAATTTTGCAGTGGATGGAGATGTATGGAAAGAGAGGCTTTAAAATGAAAAACATATTTAGTGCAGTAGAATATATGCTAGTGTCTTTCAGGAGAAATTTTTTTAAAAAATGAACAGCACTAGGAAGGGAAAACATAAGTACACAATAAATTATGACTCAGAGCAAAACTCTCATCGACTTTAAGAGGAAGGCGGGATTTAATTTTCACTGTAGTTATTAAGAAAAGCCTCTCACTGTCAGGAATACGAGAGGCAGAGAACACTGATCTGTGGGACAGTGGACGGTTGTTAGTTCCGTTAATATTTAAACTGGACAGTAGGTTTGCAATTACTCTTATAAATGGCTGCTTTTTGCAAGTCTTGTAAAGTCTTACAAGTGCTTCAAGATCCTAAAAATCTTCAAAGAATAATTTGTCAGCCTCGCGGTTCTCAGCCTATGACTTTCTCTGCACACCAGGCAAGAGGACTTCTTCCAGAAGGTGTTCAGGGCAGCAGCAGTTTTGGGTTGTTGAAACTATTTGGAAGGTGTCAGTTCTTGGTGGGGTGGGCATCTCTTCTCCCCATCACTGCTCTGGGGAGCAAGTGGGTGGGTTTTTCTGAAGCTGGGTAGCGTGGACTTCTTTGGCATGCAGAAATGTCTCCTTGCTCACATCCCATGTCGAACACCATCACAAAGTGGTATTGGAAACCATCTGTTCCTCAGGGCATTTGTGTGCTTCTCTGAGCATCAGCTTCGGGCAATAGAAGAGACTTTTTGTCACGGGATTGCTCTAAATATAGTTAGACAAATTGTCTTGCTTGGCCGGGTTCCATACAGACGTTTTTAGGTTTCAGTCCATGAAGGTTTACCCCTAATTTGAGCTCCAGCCTTGAATGAACCCTAGATTTGGAGTCAAATTGGAGATGTATGATACAGTTTTTGATAATACGAGGACCTGAAATTTGGACAGTGCCAGAATAAATGCATATATTGATCCAGGATTGTTTTAAATTAAACTGGATTCACTTAAAATATTCATGAACTGGAAAGGGTCAGCTAAAAGCTTCAAGCTGTGAGATTTATAACAGGCTTATCAAAGCAGATGCGTTTTGCATCATTTCTAACTTTTGACTGGTGAGAAGTTTAGATTTTTTTATAAATACATATACATTTTCTCTAGCAAATGTGTGTGTATATTTATATATATATAATTTTTTTTTCAAATACATCCCCATATGCACCCTCACTCTCAGAACATTTTGCTTTTACTCTCCCTGCGTTTCAGTAACTTGCCTCAGCTGTGCGCCGTGTTGCCTTCCAAATGCAATGCATCATAAATTCATGATGGTTTGCCAAGCAAAAGAGGGCCTCGAGCTTCTTTATGAAGAGGATATTTTTGCAAACTGGACCTCATCTATATCCCAGTGGAATTTTCTGATGCTTCCATATTACTCCTGTACAAAACTTTTAGGGAATTATAGATCAGACATCAAAAACAGTAATTAAAGTCTAACTTACTCTTCTTCAATATCTGTCTATCCTTTTCATTAGGGAGCAGAGACATACCTTTCCTCTCCTATAACAGTCAGATCCAAAGAGTCAGTTTAATGACCAGCCAACGATGCTTCTGCTTCTCAGATTTCCAAGCCTTCTTGGTGGGAGAATATTGCTTATACTGTTGTGTGTACCATTAGGTGTCCGTCATGTAAGTCCCATATACAGAGCTGGGTATTCCAAAATATTTGCATATATACAATTATGTGCAAAAAGCAGTTACCACGTGAACAGTTTGGTTTTGTGCTTGGAGCCTGGATGCCAGCAGTGGATGTGGGTGTCGAAACTGTGATGGTACCTGTTTACTGAGAGTAGTCAGTCACAAGGGACTGGGAAATTCTGAAATGTCTAAAGTAAGCCTGGTCTCTTTTAGGGATGTAATTTTTTTATTCAAGCATATTTTGAAAGCTCACACAGTGAAATAAACCTAAAGAGGCCTGTACGTAGTGCTGAGAATCAAGCCCAATTTGATACTGGAGGTCATGACATTGCTGCAGTTTCCATCGCTGTGTACCAGCTTTACCGTACCGCTGTATACACTCCATGCACAGGTCCTGCTCCTATGTAGTCTGCTCTTCTCTGCTCATACCAACCCGGGACACCGCCTGAAAATCTAACAAAAACAATAAACATGAGAATGCAGCACAATTCTCCTGACAAACACATCTCCTTGTTTCTTTGGTTGGATTTTTTGGTTTGGTTTGGTTTTTTTTGAGCGCTGCCAGAACCTCACTTCAATGACTGTAACCAGGCACCCAGATACTTCATTTGACTTTGAGTCTGAAAAAAGTTTCTGAGATGCCTGGAGAGAGGAGAATCCTGCTCATAGCCAAGCAGTGGACCTTGTTCCTAGTACTGCTTCAGTGACTTATGGAAGAAAAGCAACTCTGAGAAAGCAATGCAGGTTTGGTAGACCTGACACATAGGAAGGGTTTGACTGTGTAAGGATCTCACGGACCTCTAAAAAACACTTTTAACTTTGGGAATGGGGCTGAGAAAAGCCTGTGCAATGCATCACTACAGTGTTATCTGCATTGATCTCAGAAGGAGGCACATGATGCTCTACAGAGACCCTGAGTCTCCCTGCTTCAGGAGCCAAGGGAGCCTTTATCACTGGTAGATGAGAGCTCATGCAGAATACAGCCAAGGAGTTTTTGTTAGTTTGTGGCTTCTGCTTTAACGACCCCTGATTTAATGTCCTCAGGAGCACAGAATCTCCTGATGCTCTTGCTGGGATGATGGGCCTTTGCAAAGATCTGTCTCTTTGCTGCTATTCAAGCCTTAGAGGGGTAATTATGCTACAACTGACTCACAAGCAAAAGAAAGCTTGTAGGCTTTCAGCTGTCTTTAATTTTACATTAGACAAAAAACGATAAAGAACTTGTTTTCTATAATCTATGGATTTAACTTTGAATAGCAGGTGGTAAATGTTCCAACAAATATGTATATATATATCAAATCTGTGAGTGCCCAAATATTTACATCTTCAGCCAAACAAAGGCTGCAGACTTACATTGCCTGAGGGGAAGATTGTTTTAGAGAAACAGGTTGAAAGGAAATCAAGAACGGGAATTACAAATTTTCTTTCAGAGATGAGTGGTTGTGGTAGGGAGGAATCGCGTTCCTGATAGATCGCTGGCTTAGAGAGATAAGCCGGCTTGCAAAAAGGGATGTCCTGTTGTCTTTTGAGCCATGGTCTTGTTTCTTTGAGTACTGTGCACATTTGAATTGAAGTCTGTACAAGGAGCACGCCAACAGTAGTCAAAGTTTGTACCAGCTTTCCCAGCATGGGCTGTCAATCTGGTTATATGGCAAGGGTATGTGATCTGTAGCTGATATATGGATCTGTGTTAGATGGCAACACTAGTAAGTCTATCGGTTCTCCATTGCTAAAGTGGGAATGAGTAGGAACATTAGCAGATTTATGGTGGTCCGTAAGCCCTAAAAGTCTGGGAACTCCAACATTTGTAATGTAAAACCCAACAACAGAGAGATATGAGCTTTTCACCTTCCACACTGGCCTGCCATTTCAAAATCTAAGAATGGCTAAAACCATGATGTGTTGTGTTTACCAGGTGGCTGTTAAACAGAGCTAGAACTTCTCTGGATAGTGAAATTTGTACAAATGTCCAGTCCCTTCTTGGATCTTGCAAGGCTGTAGGCTTCGAGGACTTTCTGTTACATTTGAGCAAACTGGGAAAATACGAGTAACTATCAGTTTTTAATTTCCCATCTTTTCATGTTCCCCTTATGTTTTGAGTCAGGGAGACCAGAAGGTCCTGGTTGCTCTCTATTACCCACTTGTCTTGTATGTTCTTTTCTTTAAGGTAAACAATCCCAAGTAATTTTCAGCTCTTCACATCAGAGTTTTTCCACAGCTTTGATTATTCTATCACTGGCCTCTGAATTACTTCTGAGTAATAGTGGTTGCTAGGCCGTGACACAGAGGTTCTGATCCATACATTGGAACTATAGAACTGTCATTCACCGAGTTTTGTGATTTCTTCTTCCAAAGACTGTACATCAATTGTGGATGCAGAACTTCAGTTGGACTTAGGGAACTCAGCGGTGTAATGCAGCAGCGTATTTTCCCACTGGAATATCCCTGGTTTTTCAGGGAGTGTTGAATGTCTTTGTTGCTAGATTATTGCTAGCAGAGGATAAAAATTTGTGTGTGTCTGTGCACTAGCAGGAAGTCTTAATCTTCAGGAGGGTTTTCTAGAGTGTCAAGAAAAATACCATAGGTATAAAAGACACAACGGACAAAGACTGCCTTTGACCTTTGCTTGTGGACTGTTTAGAACAAGCTGGAACCAGACTCCCACTGCACTGCCTAAGCAGTGCCAAAACCAAGGCAAATGCAGGATAAATGCCAGGACAAACAGGTATACTTTGCTATGCTTTTGATGTGCTCAGTGACAGATGCTAAAGCTTGGGGTTTTGCATGGGTATGTATCACCTGTCATGAGCTGCAGATCGATCCAGACCTTTTTTAAAGAATTGGGAAAATGCAGGCAGGTGCAGTACTCTAAGGCAGAAGGAGGAAAACTGAAGAAAGTCGTCTCTCTTCACATCACGGCTGATGCAGCCTTTCCTGTACATCAACACACGTTAAATCTTCCTCATCCAAACTTCCATCATCTTTTATCTCCTTTGCTGCTACATCTTTTAGTCTCGGACACAAGCTGCTGATTTGCCTATTCGAGGCTCTTCTTCGTCTATCTTGTTATACATGTTCATCAGTGAAATTTCACCATCCTCTCTCCAGTAGAGATAGGGCTTTTTTTGATGACTTAGTATAATGGTATAGAGGCTTTCTTGTATGTTGGTTGAACACTCTGTAAGAATGTGCAAGCCTCATTTTCTTCCTCCAACTCCTTCGCTTGCTTCCATGCTTGCAAAAATAGTTATGGCTGGAGTTAAGTGTTATCTACTCATTTCCAAAGAGGAATAACTGACACAACACTTACAGCACTGATACCTGGTGCTTCTTGACCAGCATGGCTGAGGTGGTAATGTTATTAGTGATCCAGACATAAAAATAGGAGTTTGCATCTTATAAAAATAAACCTAGGACATAATTTAGTGGCCATGTCACATGGGTAGGATTCTGAATAGCTTGGTAGAAGACAAAGAGTAGATGGAAAAATGAAATGATTAATTGTTGTATGTATCTGAAGTACAGCAAGTAGAAAATAACTGTGAAGTTAAGGGGACATTTAAATTTTTTTTGGAATTAGATTCCAATGTATCTAGTAACTTCATGAAAAGAAAGCTAAAAACATTCTGGAATCCACCTTTTCAGTTTGCTGTATTTTACCATATGATTGAGTTTAAACGTATTGATGTATTGGATATGTTTTTCCATTTAAAAAGCACTTGTAAATGAACTATTTATTTACATGAAAGAAAAGGATTCCCAGTGCAGCCCACAATACTTCTCCCTCCAAGCGTGCCTTGAAAGAAGGTTGCCTTTTCATATTTGGCTCTAGCTTTCAATGTTCTCAAAATTAAAAAAAAAAAAAAGTATTCTTAAAACTAAATAAAACGTATCTATCAGTATTTCTGGCTGACTGAATGAACACTTCCCCTGAATAGACTTATTTGAATGGCTACTCAATGTTTTGTTAGAAAAGTATATTAAAAAGTTGAAACAGCCTACTGAAAGAAGGTGAGGGACAGAAACAAAATATAACATGTGCCATGTGAAAAAAGAGCCCCTTATCCAAGAAGATCTTGGTAAAACTTTAAATGGAAAAGTGACACTCATCAAACGATTTCTATATCATCTGCACTGAATAATTTACTTTTGGGTGAGATTCACTAACATCATTGCAGAGGAAGTGTAATTGAAAATTATGAAAGCTATATCTTTATTGTGTATTATAGCACATGCCTCTGATATGGCGTTATGTCTGCCACAGCGGGAAGTGTTTTTCAGAAAAAGTAAAATCTCTGGGACAGATTCTCAGTGGTGTAAATCAGTGTTACTCCACTGAGAGCATTGTATGTGAGCAAGCTTCTGCCTCTACACCCAGAGTCCCATATCTCTGTAATCACCTGGACAAGTTACTGATTAATTTCATGGAAAGTTTACACGGGTAGAGCTAAGGAAGAGCTCTGCTGTTTTGTTTATAACGGACAGCTCCAACGTGATTTTAAAATTTCGGGGTCTTCTGCTCAAAGTTCATATAAATGTGTATTTTCTCCAAGTGCAATTTAAGTAAGCCTTGTTAATGATTGCTAGACAATGTCACAGGTCCCTGTGGCACTGCACACATCCTGGATCTAAGCAGCCTGTTATCTGAGGTCTTGACCATGCACTGGCTTTGATAGCACAGACCCTTCAGCTTCAAAAGGTGCTTCAGAAGTAGGAGTCTGACTAGGAGCCGGTCTGAATACAGAACTCGTGTCTAAATCGATGAAGATATGCTGGCTAAGGACTTGCTAAATGTCTTTTACAGTGTACGTAGCAAGCCCAGTGTACTTTTTTTAATTCCTCCAAGAGTATCTGAATGGCTAAGGCCCCATCCTGGGGTGATTTATAGAAATCCACCCCTTGCCAATGGCTGGCAAAAAGGGGAAATGCTGGTTTAAGGCACTTCAGTAATGTTTGAGCAAAGGGTTTTAGCCTGGCCACGTGTGCCAGGGCGAACTCTGCCTGGGAAGAGCCCCAGTGCCCCAGGAGAACGGCCACCAGCCCTCCAAGCTCAGCCTTTTCCCAGATGACTCGCTCTGGTGGAGAAAGTCTGCCCGAAGTAGAACACCATGAGTGACATTAGCATTCGGAGAGCATCTGTTCAGCCATCCCCAGTTAGCGTATGACTGTCAAACTGAGACACATGTCTATTCCCAATCCAACTCCTTAACCCCTGCTTTGCCTAACCCACTGCTACGTCTCCCAGGGCTGTTTCTCATGGGACAGGCAGGCCAGCGCTGTGCTTGTCGGTAGGCACATGAATTAATTATGAAGGCCTGACTACCTTATTAGCAAGCATCTTGCTTGCCAGTGCAAAGAGAGTGTGCGTGAACCCGCTAGGGACAGTTCTTTGATGTACCGTATATATGCCCTTCTTGGCCATATGCCCTATCCTGTTCAGCGACGTGGTTTTACTCTACTGGAAGGAGAGGTGGAAATGTTGGCAATCTCAGTAGCTAGGAGGTATTAACCATCATGAGTGAAAATGTGTGAGTGTGGTGTAAGGAGCTGGATCCAGTGAGGTGAAGATTTCTTCCTGATTTCTTCAAGTGAGCCTTGGCTAAAGAAAGGCTGGCAACCACTCTCATAGCCCACCTGAAACAGTGTCTGAAATGGCCCAGGATGCAGAATAGCACACCAAGCTTTTCCAGGATTTACCGGTACTTTTCCACAAAGGGTAATGGCACAAAGCATTTTTTTTTCATGTGGGCTTCCATGTCTCCTTAGTGCAACTTCCATTTCCATTGCTGACGGAAAGCCTGGTCTGTCCTCCTCTCCCAAAGTATGTGTGTGTGTAAATGAGTAGAACTTGAATGTTAATCAACACTTGCATAATACTTCAGAGCTCTTTGTGCAGCAATTGCCTCTTTGGAAGAAAGGACAGTATTTTTGTTACTTTTAAAGAGAAACTGATGGAGAAGAACTTGTCTTATTGGCTCTGTGTTGGAGATATCTCCAGAGTCTTCATCATTAAACTGTAAGCATTTGCCAAGAGATACCGCACAGTAACCACAGGTTGTGCTGTGCTACCCACCGGGGATTGCTGGTTCCCCCGAGGAGCCCAGTGCAGGACCAGGATCTGTGATGTTAATCCAGAGAGGCTTTTGGCTTTTAATATCCTTTCAATGGCAGTCATTGCCAGACCTGTGAGATACGCACCGCCCTAGTTCACATCGTTACATCACGTGCTTCATCTCTAGGCCAGCAAGGATGTTCGATTAGCGGCTGGCCTTGTGGTAGAGTATTGGATTGAAACCCTCAGGGCTGCAGATTTGACTACCCAAAGGCCTCCTTGTGTGACCTTGGGCAAATGCCTTAACCTCTCTGCTCATGTGGCTACCTGCATCCTGCCCAGATGTTTGGGGAGGTTCTGGCACACTTGTGCCCTGATCTTGTTTTGAGCTCTCACGGTGCAGCTGTAACATCAATGTCAGTACCTACAAGGATGCATTGCATGCTTTGCTTCTTTTTTAAAGGCAAGAGATTTTGAACTTTCTGTGAGTTCATTTATTTATTCGCACAGAATGGGTTTTAATCAAGTCTGCTACTTAAAACTTTGCAAGGAATTAAGTGGGTTTGCTCAACAATGACAAATTATTATTTTCCAAGACTTATGAAAAATGTCAGTGTGCTTATATTCCACTCCCTGAACTGTTAAAAAACCATTCTCATAGGTGTTTTAAATGTAATGCATTTTCAGATACCATTTATAAATGTCCAGCGGATAGAATTTTATTATTTTTTTAAATTTCCTTCATCTGATCTGGGTCTTTGATAAATACTACAGACAAACTGAGTGCTGTAGGATCAATCTTGACAGTTCTTCAATAAAAGGCTGTGTGGTTCTTCGTCAGTGTCTTCCTTTCAGTGACAGCTGCTTTGTTCTTTTTCAGTCAGATTTTCTAGTTAACACATCAAAAGTGTATCTGTGTACATGCAGTACTGAGAAAACAGTTCAAAGAGGCAGGAGATTCACTTTTAACTCTTCACTGCATCTCCCTGCACTTGTCACAGAAGATAGCTTATACGGAAAGCTTCAGAACAAGGTGAGGAGTTCACCAAGGAGCACTGTGAAGTACAGCACATGTGGATTAGTCTTAAAACACAAATTGGTCAGTCAATCCACTTACCATCCCAAATTAGCTTTCTTTCGAGCCAAGCCATTAAGTGATAAGAAGTTTTCAGTTTTAGGCAGCAAAAGCCTCGCATCGGACACAGATAAAGCCACATGTTTGATCAAGCACTGAAATTTTGTCTGATGGTTCTTGCTGTGGTGTCAATACCTTAAAACTAATTAAACTGAGTTCAGTGTTCAGTTTAAACTCATTTCTTTGGAGGGTTACCATCAGCTTCTAAACCAAGGTAAATAATAAGGACAAGCAACTGCTTTACATATCACTTCTTTTATCTCTTGTGGCTGGGAACTTATTTCTGACTATATTTTCAATTGCCCATGCTTCACCCACCAGCTCAGCAATGTAGCACACAACTTGGAATGCTTTCTGCTACTTTATAGCTGTTATGCATTGCTCAGGTAAGGAGCCAAATCAGCAAAGTGCTAACTCAGGAGAGAATATTCCAAGCATCGTATCCTACTTCAAGCAAGGTTTCAAACCTGTGTTAAAAATCCAGCAATGTTAAGTCTTACATGAAGGTCTATTTTTGGGTGCCTGTCCTCATGAACTGTCTCCTGAAGAAGACCAAGGAAAATAGTTGCGTTAGCAGCGATGTAAGCTTTCTTCAGAATTTCTATCAATCCATCAGCCTTACGGCACTACAACACACAGGTGCAAACTGTTGCTTGTAACCTCAGGTAGCCTTGGATAACTGGAGAGCCTGTTTGGATGTGACCCTCAGGCATCAGTGGAGGCAGCATGGGAGTTCTAGCAAGCACTTGTGTCTGTCGGGGAGAATCATTTGCCCATCATGATGCCCCACTTCAAGCCCCACTGATGGGCTCGCTGCACCCTTAGGTCTCTGCCTCCCTGGTTTGGAGGGGTCCTGTCTGGCAGGTGGGGATGGCAGTGACACCCTGTAATGTGGGCACCACAAAGGGACCCACTTCACAGCTTCATCGTCAGGAGAAAGCACATCCCCTGCCAGCTTGAGCTTCTCCTTTCTCTTTTTATTGTTCCTTTAATTGCTTCTATTTCTTTGTTTCATTCTTGTTTTAATTGCACAGTGGTTCAGAGCATCCACACGCCCCCGTAACAAAAAGCTATGCTTTGTGTCTTAAGCAAGAAGATGTGCCACACGTTGCTGGGAAGCAAGAGGAGATGTCATTGTCTGAGCAGTGCCAGGACGCAGGAGGTGAGCAGTTACTCCATCCTTCCCTCCATCGGTTCTTCACCCGGTGCTACTCCGCTCCCTTGTGTGGTCTATGTCTGCAGGTAGGGGCTACAGCATCTGGTGGTGAAATTTCCTGTATTATCCAGACCTTGCCTGTGAAGTGGAAGTTGTTAAAGGCACAGAGGAGCTGTGTTGGTTTAGATGTGGCTGTGTTCTCCTTAGCTCAGCACTACCCATCAGCTCGCACTGACACGTCCTCTGTTTGACTCCTGCAGTTAATGGAGACCAGAAACACGTGTCTTCCTGGAACGAGTCCCACCAGACAAGATCTCCTCAGGCTGCCCTTGTTATACCCTCCTGTGGTACATACAGCCTCAGACATGAGACGACAGAGCGTGTGGGAAGACAACATCAAAGCCACTGCTTGTTACAAACCCTTCCTCGGGTCCTGTCATCTCAGGAGTGGGGCTGGATACCCCGGTGGCAAAATTCACCACATTTCCACAGAACGGGATTTATACAGTGTGGGGATTTTGTGTAGCCATCCTGGTAGAAACCATCAAAGGAAGGACAGCTGGTTACAGGAACAGATAAGGAGGTATGTACCACAGAATAAGGATTCTTCCAGGAAAACAAGGGGGAGCTGGTGATTTATGGGTGGTGGAAATTAGTCATCATTAAAACAGATGGGTTGGAGGAATGAGGAGGGGATCTCAGTCCTAGGGTGGACTCCTGGGAGGTGGAGAGTGAGTCCAGCAGACATGTTCTCCAGGAGAAACACAAAACTATCCTAGGCTTTTCTTGGGTGCGGAAGAAGCAGAAACACATGCAGGACAGGGCCTCTGGACCTTAGCACCTGGGAATGTCCAATTGCTCTGCAAACCCCAACGAATGGAGCACCATGGCCTTGCAAGAGTCTTTATCCCAGTTTCTGATGGAATATAGAGTTGTAAAGGAGGAGGCGTCATTGGAAAGACTGGAAAATAGAGACAACCACATCTGAAATTTTGTGTGGACGTGTTTTGGTTAGACGGGAAGAGTAACACAGTGAAAATGGGTATAATTAAAGACAAGAGGTAAAGAAAACACTAATGAATAGGAGCCTCTGGTACAGAGGATATGTTTTCCATTAAAGAGAGAATTTCTGACTAACTGTTTCTGGAATACATTCTAGTAGGTGACCAGTAATCATTATTTCTGGAAAAATAGGTTTCTCCCTCTCATCTATACTGTATCATCAAATGTTACATGAAATTTGCCTAAACTGAACAAAATAAAAAAGTACTGCAAGTATGATTTAGGGTGGAAAATTAGACACTAAGCAGGTGTCATAAATTGTTTTAATATTTAAAAATGCCCAATAGAATACTCCCTTGTGGTAGCTGGGTATATGTTTATGTATATTTGTTTTGCAGAAAGACGACTTTGCAGCTAGCTGGTGAAGGAGACACAGTACAGGGCAGCTCCCTTCCAGAGAAGGTGTGTGGGTGTGAGAAAGAGGTGCTGGAGCAACCAGGTCTGTCACTTTGTCCTCCCCTGATCATTTCTGTGTGCTCACATTTCCAGAAAGCTGGACATTGTCCAACCAGTTTGCATCTCCTTGGTTGGTTTCTTGTACCTCCAGCCTTGTCTTGCTTGCACCGCACTGGGTGAAATATAAAACCTTCAGTGCTGGCCCCATTTTAACCAAATTCCTGAATTCTTTTTCCACACTGGAAAACATCAGTGGCAATAGTCCCATTAATTTCCGTGGTCCTCTGTCATCAACTGGCATTAGCAATAGTGAGTGAAGGATCTGGAAAAATGTTTTTATGTACTGTCAGCCAGGTAGAAAGGTGGGAAAAGGAATGCATTAAAAAAATCTGCATTTATTTGTCAATATCAGAGTGTGCACTGTCAGTAACCTCTGGCTTACATTGTTTTATCATGTCAATATTTCATAGCATCATAATGCTATTATACGGCTGACTAATGGGAATGGCTATTAGCAGTGTTGATGTAGTTTGAAAATAGCAATCCATATTTTATGGACCAGAAAGAGACCAAGCCTTTACCTTAGACCTTAGCAAGCATAAAAAGGGAGATAATGTAAATGAAATTTACCTTCTCATTTCCATCTTCCCCCAATTAGTTCATAATTCACATATTGTCCGTCTGCTTTCATGCTTTGAATGCACTTACACAAATTAAAATATCCTGAGGAGGTCTGTTGAAAACTCATCCTTTTCTAGCTTGAGGTAACACAGACAGCTCTACTCGGCCCAGCCTGAGCACCTTACTAAATCACAGCTGTCCTTTATATTGTGGACTAGGCAGTATTTTGAATGATTTACTGAAGTTCAACTGAGTATATGGACCATTGCTGTGGGCTGTCTTGGCAGGGAAGAACAGGGGGCTGTGACTCCCCAAGATATCAGCTGCTAACCATAACATCTGTGACCACAACCAGGCTTGGTGCAGATGGAATAGTTTAAGTGTAAATGCGCATGACCCAGACCTTCCTGAAAGGGAATACATGCCGATGGACTGATCCACAATGTGCTTGACTTGAACCCTTGCCCCAGCACGCACCTGATCTGAAATCCAGGGCTGCAATCACAGACTCTTCGCCTTGGTGCTCACGGCAGCACTGGAGCTGCTCGTGCAGTTCCATCCCCTCTGGCTCTGTGCACGGGTGGCAGATAAGCTGTGCCGGTCCCTGGGCAGAGCAAGAGCTCGCATGCAGCTATCTTCTCAGTCAGGAGGACGCAGAGTGTTTTGAGCTAGTGGGTTGCAGAACTGGAGTTGTACACATCATGGACAACCATGCCCTTGGCCATGACTCTAACAGGAGGTGAGGTAGGAATACGAGAGAGAGGTAATACGTTGAGCTTTGCGTTGGATGTACGGTCCTCCCACAGTGGATGGGACTCTCTTAGTTCCATGGACACTAGGTTTAAGGCAATGGCTCTTTTTACCTGATTGAATGTCCAAATATATTAAACACTTTGGTGCCTAGTAGAGAACCACATAGGTCTGCCTGAAATCCCAGTTCCTCTTACCTAAAATGCAGGTCTCCCTTTCGTGGAGGCCAGGAGGAGGCAGCCGCATCGCTGCTCTGAAGCTGTGCAGGTTTCTAATACGTGCTGCGGAGGGGCCAAGGAAAAAAAAACCTATTAGGCTCTAATTGTCAATCTTCTACACTAACCTGCTCTAGACCTTCAGGAAGTTAAGTCTATGACATTAAAGACAGAGGAGAAATGAAAATTGCAAATGGCCTGTGAATAGCCTGACTCTCAAAAGCTGCCGTAATGCGGTTTTACACAGACCAACTAAATGTACTTTAATAGTAACCTAATGGTGGAGCTAGAAATTAAATAGATCGTGTGTTAATTAGGTATTGGTTAATGCTATTATTTCACTTCATTATTCCATATTCCCCCCCCTGAAAACTAGAATCCACCCTTGTGCTGAGAGGTCGAAGTTCTCCCAGGCAGTGCAGACCTGAAGAAGACCCTATGCGGGTATCACCCACACCCTACCGAAGCTTTCGATGTGTGACATAAGCGGATTTACTCAGTGAGAACAGCTGGAATAACACATCTGAACTTTGCTCCTTGGAACAATTAGCAGCATATTATTAATACATTATGAACTTGTTTCTAAGAAAAAAAATATTCTCCCCAAGCTAGAAGATCATTAGTAAGGTATTTGGGGAAGGTGATGGGAAAATTTCATTAAGACATCCCATTAAAATGTTTTACATTTTTTACCTTGGCCTTTATTGTCCTCATTACACAGTATGCATTATTTATTAAAAATGCTGTCCACACAGTAGTGGGCAGCACATTAACCTTTAGGCTAAGTATCAATGAACAAGTGTTAAAACTTCCTGAGAAGGGGAGGATTTGGAAACCCAGTGGTCAGCCTACTGAGTCTCAGAGAGCCAAATGTGTTGTCAAATCTCATTTTACAGTTATGGACATGATGTCAAAGCTTCATGTGAATGCAGTGGGTTGTCAGTCCTGAGGTAAGCTTCCTGCAAAGAGTGGTAAACTAGCTTAAATTAGTGAAAACAGAATTTATCCCAAGGCTTCTTAAAACTTCTTTGCCATTTGTGTTTCCCTTTGGATCCAGATGCTAACTGTATGCAACATTTTCTTTTGATCCAGTCATTGATGGTCCAGTAATGGGCAAGAGTTATAGTACATTGTCACAACACTCATTTGTAGAAGGAAAAGGGGAGAAATGTAAAAGATAACTAGATTTTCCCAGGGGAAAAAAAGAGAAAAGTCCAATGTATTTAAGTCAGCATTATAGGTGCTCAAAAATAAGATAATTTTCTAGTGGGATTTTGCAAAAAATCCATATTTTCTTTTTTCACTCCGAAAGTAGATATTTTTATTGTGCTGGTTATGAACAAAATTTGATTCTTTTTTTCTTTCTTTCTTTTTTTTTTTTTTGTAGTCATATTTATGTTTAAAAACCTACACTTTCAAAAGCAATTGGCATGCCTTCACCTGTCCCTTGGGACCTTTTATTAGCTCCTGATTCACAGTGAGCCCAAGCCTTTGCTCTCTGGCAATCAATTCTCTTGGGCAGCCACCCAAAAAGAGCAACTAAACCCAGCAATCATTTTCTGAAATTCAGAGTGATGCTCAGTTCGTGCCATCAGCTGTGCTAGGGCGGACTTTGGAATCCCTCTAAAGCCTGCGTGGAGATGGCTCCCCCCGTGAACTAACAAGGGGCTCCAGCACGAGGGGACAGGACTCTACAAGTTCCATGACATGACTTTGCACCCAGTCTGAACAAATGCAGATGCAGGTTTGCAGGATAGGAAGACCAGATTATTTTCTTCCTTGATTGTTTTACTATTAGCCCCACTTAAGTATTTTGTTCCGTGTAATCTGTGTGACTGGAGTCAATATTCTTCCTAAACTTTACAAAAGCATCCTTTGCATACTTTAAACTTTTAGTACCATGGCACTTGCCAAGTCAATTTTCAGTCTTTTCTTTGTTACTCCTGGCTTATCATTTCCCTTCTCCTGCCCTGACACAGCTGTAAATACTCTGATTCCAAGTTTGCACCATCAGAGACCAACACTAGCTTATCCGAGCAAGAAGGGAAGAACCTGGTCTTCAGTAATGAATGTAGGAACCATCAGATCATCTGAGACCCCAGGCTATGGAGGCCTAATTTTGTAGGTAAAAAGGACCTATAAGATCTGCCCTGGAGCTAAATGCAGTAATCTTTACAGTAGGTCAAAACAAAAGAGCGTGCCAAACAAAATGCCTCCTCCTTGCTCATGTTCTTTACTGGCTGGCACACGTCTTGTATTTTAAGACATTTCAAGCCCTTTCTGATCTAATTATGTACAATGGTCTTTTCCTTCCACCTCATTTTTTTTAAATTTACTAAGATCCTTCTTTCAGGGGTGTCTTCTGGCAATGGGCTTTGTCAGCTGCCTACTGTGCAGCATTTCTGTTTTATCTGTTCCAAACTAGCGTTGCTCCATTAGCACAACTCTATTGCTTTTCATCCCTCTCGACTAGCTGGATTGGAGTGCTGGAGGAAAAGTGTCTTGATCATAGAGTGAAGTTTAAAAGCATATGATTTAATCTAGGAAACTTAAATGGAAATATTTTAGGGCAATGTTTTCACTTTTCTGGTAGTTAAAAGGAAACGGGGAATGTTAGCTTGGAGAACAGAGTGCAAATTGAGCATTTATACAACATAGACAAATGATTACCAACCCGGTTCAGTGAAACAGAAATCATAATTTTTTTTTTTTAAATGAAATTGTAAATATGAATTTGTAATCCAATATTTATTGGCCTTGGTTTCTTCAAAATATATCGTTTCCAAATCTGAATTTACATATTTATGTAGTAGCACATATTCCTGATATAGCTAATATAAGTAATATATTTATCTTTCAAGGCAGCAATACTTTTTCACTCAACCTTGACTTTTAGGTTTAAATATGCGGATATGAAGTGGTGCTATCTAGAAGTTGTTGTCACTTACTTCTATGTACAAATCAAGATAATTCAGATGCTGTTTTAAAAGGTAGCATTTTTTATTTCTGTGCTCCAGCAGATCAAGCAGATTATGATGGTTTATTGTCAGTTTTCATTTTTATTCCTTGAGTTAGACATGTTCTGTATGTACCTTCCAAAATGAGGAGGTGAATTTCCACAGCCAGTGAAACTGCTGGGGAAAAGTTTAATGATAAATTATGCTTTTCCCTGTAAAAATCCAGGATAAGATTTTCATACACATGAAGTCTGTCTTGCATCATCCTCACACTTTAAAGGGCATATGATGGGTATATATTTAGAAGAGCATGAGAGGGATTTAGGGTAACTCTTGTCCATATCTCCATCTCTGGGTAGGTGGAAACATCTGTTTCTGTAGGACATTTTTGATAGCTCCCTGACATATTCTTGTCTGGTATTAAACCCAGTGCAGTTACAACCATTTACTCCTGCTGAGGAAGTGATCCCGAGACCGTTCTGGTTCTAGCTCATTGTGTTTCCAATCCTCAGTTTTGCTTTGGCACTGAATTTTCTTTTTATCAGACAGAATCCCTAGACACAATAAGTTTTACTTTATTCTCCTGGTGCTCGAGGGATAGCTTTTCCCCTAGAGAGGCCTTTCCTCCATCAGTTTTTCTTCCTTTTCTTTGTCTTTCACCCAGTCATATAGCAAAAGCAGGTGACAATGGAGTGGTTTTTCCCCCCTCTGGAACTGGCCACTTTTGCCTGCTTTAGTATCTTAGTCAATGAGCCTCTGCCAGGGGCCATGATCTCACTGCCTGGGGAAGGGATACAGCCGAAGACTTGCTGGGTATGTGGGGAGGAAACATGCCAAATGGCATCCTTGTCCTGGGAAGCAGTTTTTGTCCTCTTTTGGGAGATGGCAACATTGCTTTTGTTCAGTCCTGCTGAGGAGGTTTGAGCCAGCTCTGGAAAATATCGCGGTCAACTCTTAAAGACGTGTGGCTCCAAAATCAAACCTTGGCCTTACCGTTCCAATACCAGAGAATGTATAAAGACTCATTTTCAGAGACGCTGATTTGTAAAGGGAACTCCCACTGGTTTTCACTGGATTTTTGAGTGTACAACCCGCCAATTAGTCCAAAAAGAATTTCATGGTCTGGAGACTCTGTGGCTGGACCTCATTCACTGTATCTTGAGCTCTTCATCCAGGAGGACAGCAGTGGAAGAGTCCTCCCTTTCCCTTTCCCAAAAAAGAAAAGTCTCTCATGCACCAGCATTGCAACAGAAGTATTATTCTGTCAATAAAATGGCCCTTGGGATGTCAATGGAAAAAGTTAAAAAACCTGAAGTCAAGAGAAAAGCCTAATACAGTTGCACTGACTTTGCATACACTTTGAATGAGCCATCACTGTGTCAATCAAGTGTCTAAGATTGAGCAATCTCACAACGTCAATGCAAGCTCTGTGCTAGAATCAGTGGCAGAATTCCTATTAATATTTGGAATTTCTATTTTCTTAGATTCTTAAAGCTATTTTCATATCTTTTGAATATTCAGTAATGCATGTGAGAAATATTGCTACTCTTCAGCAGTCTTCTGCATTAGAACTCGTGTGACAGTAAAGGGCTTTTTATGAACCCACTTGCTGTCTCCTTTTTGTGCTAGGATGCCTTGAAAAGATCTCTGGTCAGATCTGTGCACATATAATAAAAGAGCAAAATGTTCCCTATCTGGTGAAACTCCCTGTGGTTTCTAAGCCTGCCATCACTGCCCTTTGCTTGCTCAGGCCTAGCAAAAGAGTCCAGGCAACCTTAGAGAAGATTTAATTTTCAAAGGCTTGAGTGTTGGTACAGGCAAACTTTCTGCTCCTGTACAGGCAACAGCTCTGACCTAAATGCCTGTGAGTACTTACTGAATAAACCCAACCACCTGGAATTATCTGGCTTCTCCCATAATTTTGTAAGCTATAGAGGGACTTGTCAATGGCTTTAAAATCATTATCCAATGCCCCATTAAATCTCCCCACAGCTGAGTTATAAGATGGGAAATAAGAGACGGTTAGCAGAGAGTATGGTCCCTTGGCATGGTATAGCCACCTACCATACCAAGAGAGCAGAAGGCAAAGCAACACTGGGTTTCTGGAGATAATGCCGGCACATCAGCATTAGGCAATAATGGAGAAAGTATTCCTCATCCTTCTTCTCCTCCAGACAGCTAAAGGTGATATATCTTTTGGCACTGTCAGCCTAATCTAGGTCAGTCCTATTGTCAGGCTCCTCAAATAGTACCTGTCCACAGTTAAAATTTATGTTGGAAAAGCATTAATGCAAGCTTTTAATAAGATGAAGAATTTAACAGTATGCTGTTATCTGGAGATGATATATTTTATATACAGGAGACATATTTAATTAGCTTTGGAATAGTCAAAGTGGCTCATGCAGAGGCAGGCATAGCTGTACCTCCACTGCTTTCCTCCTGTAATTAGAGACAGCAAATGCAAAGCACATATTAACTTTTCTGGTGGCTGAGCTGCCATGTGTAGACTTTCATACACGCTGCTGCTCAAATATAAATTAGCCCTTGCAAAGCACGCTTGGTGGTTAAATAAAAAGGAGGAAAAGGACTCCTTGAAGTTTCCCTGTTAGGTGCCCATAGCAAGGGAGAAAGCCAGGAGCTGCATGACCTGCGAACGGCTCAGGTCCTGCAGGGAGGAAGATGACCCAAAGAGGTGGGTGAGATGCTCCGGGTTTGAGGCCCTCCCTGCCCTCGGGGCTACCTCTACGGGCAAACCTTCCTCCGACTTCGCTTGATGTTGTGGGACCAGCAGGCATGCAGGGAGCTGGATTGACCCCGTCCTTGGGGAACCCTCCATTTCCTCCTGCTCAACCTATTTCAGACCACTGATGTTCAAGCACCCATCAGAAGTGAGTGGGTCACCTCCCTCCTGCCTGGGAGATGCTCTGGAGTCAACACCTATGTGAAGTCAGTGACACTGTTGACTGGAGCTACTGTTGATGATCCTGTGCAGGTCATTATGAACACTTCAGCTGATCCTGTTTCTCTCTCAACTCTCATCTCTTCCTCTCCCTGCATGCCAGAGCCTGTCAGGAAAACACGCATTTCACTGCCACATGCCTCCGGAGGCCCCATGCAGAGCAGTGACCAAGGACGTCCTTGAAACCCTGTGATCATTTCTGCTCTTCAAGTACAGCACGTGCAAAGGCTTTGCTCTGGATCATGGCCCACCTGTGCACCAAAGCACAAGTCCACAGGAGTGAGAAGGTTGCAGGGGTGAGCATGATGCTAAATGACACTACACTTGGTTTCTCCTCCCTTATCTTTTCCTACCCAGGAGATGGTAGATACTCTTCACTAACAAGATGACATTTCTCTGAGCCACATTCAGCCCGTTCACCCCACGTGCATAGCCCAGGCATGGGGGTGCTCCGTCCCGCTGTGACTGTGGTCACATCTGGCAGCTGATGGCTGAGACTTGCGTTGGGACCCCATAGCAGTGTGACAGCCAAGGTAAGCACAGCTCTGCTGTGACCTTTGTCTTTGGGACAGCTTCCTGAGAAGACTTTAAACACTCTTTGGGGGACAACTTACTTGTTTTTTAATGCAGAAACAATTTTTTAAGGGTTGGTGATAAACAGCAAGTCTGTTTCAGAGGAGTCACATTTATTAGTGCATAGCAATGAAATATCTGTGAAAAGAAAAATCGTGAAAAATGCTTTAGTCCTCTCATAAAGATGATACACCTGAGGTTAAATAGACAAACGTATTTTATAGATACAGTCTTCTAGACTATTAAGGCTTTTCTCCTGGCTGAAAAGATACAAGAAATCACTGTAAACTAACTAAATTTAAATGACTTCTGTTTGAAAAAAAAAAAACAAAACAGTTCACTATTAATAAGTTGTTGAATAACAGGCATTTAAAGAAAGACATAACTATGATATTAAATAGATAAATGTAAAATACTCTGTGTGCATTTAAATGTGAAGATCACATTAGAGGTAGAAAATTACAAAAATTTAAATACTGTAGGAGGTTGTTATGTAGGTAGTCTATAAAAAACAGGCAATTTGGAATTCCTCTAAAGAACATAAACCCTAGATAGAGCTGCTAGTTCCTTTGATAAAGACAGGTCTCAAGCTGAAGGTTTGATGTTTAAAACCCCCAAAAGGTGTCTGAGCTATCTTTTTCTAAGGGATTATATAAGATAAAAGCTTGCACTGTAAGTCCCTATTTTAAGAAACAGAGTTGCTAGGAAGTTGCTAATACGAAAGGCTAATTGTGCCTGCAATAAAAGTATCGCTCCATTCACAAAATAAAGTGCTAACATTTTAAAAAGGGTTGAAAATTGTCTGCTCAGGAGCTGCTGTGGGGCGTATGTCACTCAGGGGCAGCTACCTCGTCCTCCCAGCACCGTGGCTGCTCCTGGTCCAATTTCAGCACCGGGACGTCCCATGGACATCATGGAAGCCCTGATGTCACTTACAGCAACATTGAGGGAATAAGAGGGTGACGTGTCTAGGTTTTGTACAGTTCAGTCTTCCCAAACTGTTCACATCTCAATGACCTACTTCTTTTATTTAGTTCATCCTGTTTTCTTCCCCTTCCAACCTCCAGTTTCTCTCCCAGAAGTTCCCATTTGCCTGCATCAATTAGCTTATTTGCCCTGGGATATTTTCTCTTTTGGATGTCGGGATCCAGGTGTTCAAGATACAATGCAGTTCCTCAACAGTCCCTCTGCTGTCAGTGAAAGGAGGTTTGCACCCCGCTTAATGTGTTTCATATATTGAAAGGGCTACATCCCCTTCTGGTTGTGCGTAACTCTTTCTTTGGATCGGGACTGCAGACCTGGACTGCTAATTTAAGCATTGCAATTAGTTGAATTTCTGCAGTTTGTTGAACTTAATCTAGGCTTCAGGGGCTGAACCCAAAGCTAGTGTGAAATGTCATTCTTCCATTGGATTTGCTGATTTATGTGAGCTAGATCCAGGAGAAGACATGTATTTTATTGTGGGATGAAGGAAAAAAGAGCTGAGCACCACTGGGACAGCAGGGACCCTACACCCAGCACTACCGGGTGGCCTAGTGGCACTGGGCAGACCCCTCTCCTTTCCTCTCCTCTTCTTGAGGTGATGAACAAGTCTGGTTCAGACCGTGCAGTCATGCATTCCCACCCATGCCCTGTCAAGGGCTCATGTTAATCATCAAGGTCTTGTATTCTTGGCGATGCAGGAAGTTCTCTCTGTACAAGAACTTGTATCAGAATTAGGAACCAGATCCTCAGCTGATGTAAATTGACGTTGCTTCATTAATGCGGCTACCCTGGTGCTACTAGTGTAGCTGGGTTGATTTATAGCAGCTGAAAATCAGGCCTCAGATCTTCCTTTTATTAAAACATTCTTGATCTGTAAAATAAAGTTGCAAATAAGATGATGGTGACAGAAGGGGATAGCCTGCTTTGTAGTACCTTGTTCACAAAATTATAAATGATATGGAAATCCAGTTGATGTTTTGCCTTTAAAATATTAGTTAAATCATTCTGTCAACACATATTTTTTAATACATATCCTCCCTGTCAGATTTTACACTTAATCTTGGAGTCTGTAGACAGCTCAAGAGCATCGCTTTCTGCAGTGACTCCTGCATCAAGGTCTCCTTTTCTGTTATATTCAGCTTGCATCTGTTTAAACACAAGATACGAGATAAATGATAGTGCCAAGCTTAAACATACATCATCAGGACTCTGATGTGAGGCTCTGGAAATGGCAGGCCAGATGGTGTAACGCAAAACTCAGACATCACAGTTTGTCATGCCGTGCTCCGGTCCACCGTGCTAAAAATGGACTTCCCTGCGCACTTAGTCAATCATCTCTCCGGTGACCAGAAAGCAGGGGTCAAAACAAGAGATGTCATGAAATAAAGGTTGTGGTCCTGCTCGGCAGCTGTTCAGCCCTCCAAATCTGGACATTGTCCTTGCTAGCTACAGAGATGAAATTAATAGGGGAAGGAGATTATTCCAGATGATATTACTGGGTCTGAACAATCTAATATTTTTTTTTTGAATTAACATAAAAGAAAATGGGCTTACTAATTTTGTAGAACAGAGTTGAGAATACAAGGACCCATCTGGAATAATGTAGTATTAGAGAACGTTTTTTTTGGAGGATATCAGAGAGATCAATGCATAAATAAGTTCCTGTGATGTTTGCTATAGGGGAACTATGTAAATGCTTCCCAGAGGGAAAAATTTACCAACTACTTCACTGCATTTATGGGAGAAGAGTTAATCAGAGAGAAGAGAGGACTGGCAGAACCAAAAGACTCTAATTTGAATGGAAGTTTTTGCCATTAATTTTGATTTGTGATATATAACCACGTTTGAAACATGGCCACACTACATTCTTTACATACTGACCTCAAGACTATATTTAGAAACCAGTCTTGCTGCTGAACAGGACTCAAGATGGTACGTAAAAAACTGCTAGGAGTAATTGTATTTCGTATTCATTAATAATCAAAATACTTGTATTTGGAGGGATAATCCATCACCACGTTAGTTCAGTTTTCTGTGTGTGCAGTTTCAGGGAAACCTGACAGTTCAATTCTTTTGAAATAATTTGAAAACAGCAGCAATAAGGGTGCTTTGCTCTGGTTGTGTAGCAGTGTAAATCCTGGAATAACATGGTAGTGAAGGGAGTTTTCTGGTGCTAAAGGCAAGCAAAGAAAGGAAAGGAACCGCAGCTGGCATCGGCAGATCAAACACTTCGCAAACCCACTGAATTTGAAATGTTGCTCCTAGTTATCAGAAGAATGTTTGTTATATTATGCAGGACAGGTTTGTTTGCTAAACCCTGCCAGCTGGGGAAAAACGTCGTATGCAGAATTCGTTTTGATTTAGCAAGGTAAGTTACTCCTTGCACCGTTACGCTTAACTTTGCAGCAGAAAAGAAGGTTTCTTTGCTCATAAAATGCTCATTTTTCTGAGATTTTGTTTTATAAAGCAGCAACTTCAGCATATGTGTGAGGAGTGGAAAAGATTCAAATAAAACACGCTGGCATTTAAAAAAAATTGCTTCAATTTACTATTCTTTCTGTATTTTCAAACTGCCATGAGCGTAGACAGAGCTGAATAAGAGGCCAGTGTACCTTAACGCTTGTTTACCAACATTGGTCTATGCACTGTGCAATCCAGTTTAACCTGAAATCAGACTGCAAGAAACTTAAATGATTTACGCAGACTCCTGCTATCTCCATGCAGAGGTTGTACTTGCTCGGCTGGATATGTCCTTTGAACAAGGTAAAGGATGCACTGATGCAGCAAAAGACTGTCCCGTTTGAAAAAAAAAAACAAACAGATTCAGAGTTGTCCTCTCAATACAAGTAAGTGGAATCGGTTTTGATTCTTTACTTTACAAGAAATAGATCAGTCTTTGTGGCCCAGAAAGAGATTTTTGGAAGTACACATTGTCGATACAGTTAACTTGTTGGAACAGGCCAGTAAATGTAGAATCAGCCTGTTTTGGAAGTGTAAAGTTAAGCTGAATTGTATTTATGGGAGCAAAACACCAAGAGCCCATTGGTATTTCATAGAGCTTTGATTTGATAGGTTATTGATTTTGGCTTTGGGGGATATAGCCCCTGTTGAGAAAGTATCAAACTCACACTGAATAAAATTGTCAAAAGCCTTAAAACCAGTAGAGAGGGACTGGCTAGCTCTAACTGTAGCGCTTCAAATGGAGTGGGGAAGATATGCCTTATTGCCTTCAGACCTCTGGAAGCAGTTATGTGTATTAAATACTGGAATAACTTGGTATTTTAAAAGCTTATACGCTCATCCAAGTAAAATGGGTTTAGAAGACTGCTGGGAGTTTCATTATTTTATGACTAAATCGATACTCAGATTTATGCCTTTTGGACATAGAAACTTGAATTTAATTGAGAAAATGGATCTAAATGAGGATAGACATTTTTTTTATGCAGGTGCCCTTGTTTAAAAACACACATGCATATAATTCTGCACCACATGAATAAAAAAGAGCAACTTAGTTTTAAGGGTCGAATATACCCCCCAAAGAGAGTGACACACCCAGAATACTGGGGAACAGGTAACGGCAAAGAAATGGTAGTACTTCTGAACACCCGAGAAACCAAAGGATTGTTTTTGCTCTTGAATACAAAATGAATTAACACAGAAAAGCATGTTATTTTCCAACCTCCCAGCAAAATTAATGGCCAGATGGCAATAACCTGGCCATCAAATTCAGCACTACTACTGATTCAAGCACAGCGTCAGTATTTCCTGTTTGCCCATTCTCTGGCAAATGTGTGATATTTATGGTACACTTTTCCTAATACAAGCTGTTATCTATAGTGATGAAAATCAGAAGGAAACTGTATTTAATGTATTTAGCTAAATTCTGCTCGCTGTATGGAATCAATTTAAAAAAAAAAACCCAGACAAGTATGTATGCATGTGCTTAATTTTATTCCCGTATCCAAGACCAAGTTTAGATCACATGCTTTGCCAAATCGAAATCAAAATGCGGAGTAACCCCATTGACTTCAGTGAAATAACTTGTGATTCAGTCCCATATATTTGTCTCAATATATGTTTCATTGGCAATAATAGGCAGAAACTATTTATGACACAAATTTCCTGGACTTTTACAGGCACAATTAGCACTCTGAAGGGCAGAAGAAAACTAGTAGGAAAAGCTAACAAGTATAGAAATGTAGATGGAGAAGTTACTAACATTTCATTTCTTCTATACCTATACTCACACACACACACATACACACAAATGACTCTCCGCTAGGAAGGTACACATCTTGAAAATCTAAATTACACACCGAGAATAAGTTTATGTTGCAATGTACCACAAGAAATTTTCAAGTTTATAGTTGGCAAGAAATTAGCATTTACTATACAGAGAGACAACATGATGGAGTATATTTTGCTCTTTATGCTAAACTTCCATTGATTGCCATGGGAATATTCTATGCGTGGAAAGGTGGTAGGAGCTGTGCCTTTAACAGTAAACAACAGTGATAGTCAGTGATGTTTCTGTCTGCACTGAAATAAAGTGCTAATAAAAAAAAAAAATCTACGTTCTTATTGTTTAAAAGCCACAGTCGATAGATTTTTATTTTCCCTACTGAGTTGAACAGTAAACTTCTGTAAACAAAATCCGATGTGCCTATCTTATAAATGTAATTTAAAAGAGCACTCTGAAGAAAACCAGAGTTGCCTTCAGTGAAAAGATGCAAGGGATGGGACTTGGAAAGTCTGAGGTGGCACTGCTTTTCCCATGTAATTTAGGGTATGGTCCTTGAGTTTTCTGTTCCTCGCAGAAATATCATGGAGCCGTGTTCACATGAGGTGCTTGGGACAGACTGAGGATAAGTTGTGATGGGGCTCAGCATCGTACCCACCGGAGCTGCTGTGGCCGTGGGTCCTGTGCTTCGGTGAGCTGTACCCAACCAGGTTTGACCCATAGAAACACCCCCCCAGAAGATCAGGAGCCTAAGCGGGAGCTGCACAATTCCCAGGTGCCTCCTCCCTCCCCCTGAACTCCCCTGCATACCAATCAATGCCTATTTTCCTTCCAACGCCAGCCGGGAATTTTAATGACCGTTAATAGGATTTATGCAAAGGCTTCAAGGGTACTGCAGACCCCGCTGTGGCACACAGTGTGTACTCCAGCCACCCAGCCGACCGGACCAGACATTGCTTTTCTTTGGCAGCCAAATTTGCCCCTGACGTTAATGGCAGATTTGGGTGGAGGTATAAGCCTGCACGTAGCACGCAGAGCACCGGCTGCAGCAGATGACGCCGGGGAGAGGAGCCAGCGTGCCAATGCTGCGCTCGGGATCGCGCCTGGGGAAACGCTCCGTGGTCCAGGCTGGCCTGAGCATCCGCAAATGTGCAGCTGCAGATACTTCTGTAAATAGCTCCCAATAAAAATAAATCTCCAGAATGAATAACTGCAGGCTGTATGCTTTGTATCTATTACTGCTCACTGTGCTGATAGAAATTCCCCGGCAAGTCTTTCTTGTTTCATTCAGGCGAGCAGATTTCTGTTGGAGTTAATGGCATGACTGTCATGTACAGTGAGCTGGATCTGTGCATCGTTTTGCCCCGAGTAATTTTATAGGCAAGTGAATCCCGTGACGAGCCGATAGGGTGTCCTGCACAATGCAAGCCGTATAACTTTGTCCCGTGACTCCTGCGTGAAGCCTGGCTGTTGCTAACTCATTCTGGAAGTGTTGTGTGCTCAGGAGGAATTAGCTGCTTTTTAAAAATAGATTCCTTCCCATCACATTCCAGTATTTTTACTGAGTGTTTTTCACACTAATTTTCTGTGTCTCACTGATACTAACATTTCTGAAGATTTTTTTTTTTTATAAACAACATACGATTAAAAAAAAAACAACCGCTGGAAGAAAATCTGTAAGGATAAGAATAGTGCCAAGGAACTGTGGAGTACTGGAAGTATGAACGTTTTTCAGCATTGATGTAGGTTCAAAATGGATCTCATTTTCCTGAAATGTTTGCATGAAGCAGGAACACAGGGAATGAAGTTGCCATAATGGCTATTAAAATCTTTTAGGTGGGTTGTGCCCATAAGATGTGCTACCAGGACTGGTTCAGCATCCCCGTGTCAGGGACAATTCTGGGGCAGGGAACAGCATCGCCCAGCAAGGGTTTATGAGCGATAGCAAATCTCTGCACAGGGTATACAAGACCAACCCAAAGCCTAACATCACCTTAATGAACCCCCCCGCAGTCTCTCTTACAGTGGCAATAGGATCTAAAATATACATTGGAAGACAAAGGATACACTTTAGTAGTAGCAGTTTGTAATGGGATATTCAGAATGACTCTGACGGTCCCATCCTCTCTTCCCTACAAAGAACACCCAAGCAAGGGCTATTCATTTGGCCTCTCCTCAGAGAAGAAAAAGGCTTTCAGCTTCGTGATTAAATCTATCTAAACTGCTTAAAAAAGAGTCTGCACTTTCATGCTAGAGCAATTTGCATTAAGTTTTTGCCAAGCAATTTTTTTTTTTTTGCAGGCATGTTTTTTTGCTTTATTCTGTACATGAATAGAGTCCAGGTAAAATATTTTTAATGCATTTCAGGCTGGATTAGTTATTGGAAAAAAAGAGATATTTTTTTTCCTTGTTGTTACTTGATTTAATTAGTGCTCTGTTTTTAAAGTGGCAAGCCAAGCTTTGCCAAGTCTGGCTCTCTGACTCATGCTAACAGGGTTTTATAGCCCCACCTGCATCTAAGAGAAGGAAAAAAAGCCCCAAAGCTTTATTTTTAACTCCACGTACATACCTCGTCCATTCCATTAAAACAGAGAAGTGCCAGTGCCCACAGTTTGCCCAGCGCTGAGCTGTGGGGGGCTCAGCTGGAGCCCACCGAAACCCACGGCACTGGTGGGAGATTGCTGCTGCGAGCGGGGATGGAGGCAGGCAAGGGAGCTCACTCGTGTACCTTGTTTGCTATAGACAGTGTGTAAGGGAGCTTGAGGGAGAGAGCGCTTTTAATTTTCTATTATTAATATTCTTCTTCTTTTGTAGAAATTTGTGCCTTCGCATCCCTCCAGCAGCTGAGCTTTGTGCAGGTGGATCTGGGCCTGCCTGCAGCGGGTGACCCAAAATCTCGCTTATTTACCCAATCTCCACATGAGGTCTGCAAAAGAGAAAAAATGCAACTGCAAATCCTCTTTTTTTTTTTCTTTTTTTCTTTTTTCCTTCTCTCTTTTCCCTTTCTCATACCAGAAGCCTGTGGCCATAGCTGTGCTTTGCGCTCCTGGACCATGCACAGATGCTGATGGAGGCGGTGGGGGTGAGCACGATGTGCAGACGTGTCCAGAGCCGGCCTCACAGTCCCCTTCCCACCTCAGTGACCCCCGAGGCAGGTCCCCCTCCTTTGCCTCATCAGGAATCTAGGCATGAACCTTTAATGCCATTGGAAATACATCGTATTTACCGTTGCTGAGGCTTTCTGAAGGATGGGGCCTGTTGTGGTGAATTTCTTCCGTTTGAAAAGGTTTCAGGTAAATAAAAAGCTCTCTTAAACTATGAAAACTGTCCAGGTTTTGACATTTAAAAATTTTCCTTTTTGTTTTGAAATTTTTGTTACTTTATTCTTTAGGCGATAACCTATTAAAATTCTGTAAGGTAAAAAATTGAAGAAAAGATTTCAAAATTATCAAAATGAGTGATTTGCTTTAATTCTGCTTTTTTCCCAACGGTCAGCTCAGAATTGTTTTTCTTTTTAAATCCTTCCTTTCTTTATCTTGAACAGAAGCAGAAAAAACCTCCAAGATGTCAAAACCTCTGACAAGGTGGGAGAACCCCGTCTTCCGAGGGTCTGCACAGAATAACTCTCCTGTGAAGGTGTCGGGGTCTCCTCCCTCTCTCGCTCCATGGGGGCCCAAACCCTCGTGCTGGAGGATGGGGGATGGAGAAGGATGCTCCCGGAGGTGACTGATTCCCTCCTCCTGCATCTCTCAGGGCCAGGATAACCTGGCAGAGGGCTTGCTTGCCCACTCTCCCACCACCTTGCCTCATCCCATTGGTCTGCCAGGGCCCCGATCCTGCTCTTCCCAATGCCGCTGGCAACCTCCCCGCTGGCTTTGGCAGGAACGGGCCTTTCGCTGTTGATTTTTTCCCTGTCAATCAGTTACTTTGACATCTAAATGTCAAATGACACCACATGGCATTTTTTATTTTTTTTTTTTCCCCCTTGTAATTTAATTGCAAGCACAAAATGGTGGGTGCAGCGTGAAGGGTTTTGAGCGAATGTATCATTAGCAAATTCAATTAGCTGGCACTTGTGTTTGCTGGCATGGAGGGCTCTGATGGTGCCAGGGAGGCTGCTGCCGCATGGAGGGGGCCACGGCGGAGCGGCAGCTCTCCCAGGCTTTCTGGCTCACCTTTTCTTCCTACCCTTCGGAAGCAGGAGAACCGTCCCTCCTGAACAGCTCGGGATAAGAGGCTGTACAGTCAAGCTCTCCTTCTGCAATGATAATAATACAAAGGTCTGTCCTGCTTCCAGGAATTGTCTTACTGTACCAGCAAATCAGCATTTCTTCAATTGTAACATCATTCCTGGAAATAGTGTTACGTGACATGCCCTCGCTGCCTGTCTCGGTGTGAATGAGAATACAGCAAAGCTCATGTTTTCCATTGTTGAAGTACTAGCATAAATCTTTCACTAATGCACTGCTGTCTTTTATTATAACAGTCACTGCAGCATAGAAAAGTACGTCAAATCTCTCCTCGTTGGTACAGTCAGTTGTTGGCATCGCCCTGACATGTTGTTTCTTTCCTTAGAATGGCTTTGTAAAGGGACTAAAATGAGTTACTCAGCCTCTGGCAGCACCTTTGCATGTTTTGACAAATCTGAGGCTTCAGTGTTGTATGTAAGAAGGTTCAAAACAGTGGGGAAAGAGAGTTCTAATGATAGGTTTTGACAAAAGTCAACCCCATGTCAGAAGCGACGGTCCCGGATCTCGTTATTGGGGCAGGTTCTGCACCGGTGCCTGCACAACAAGAGGGAGGTGATGTGAGGGATGAGGGCAGGTGCCTGGGGAGGGATCTCCCTTTGGTCACAGGGTGACTGGGAGCATCTGTCCTGTGCCTTCAGGATGCTCATGCATCCTCTGCAACACCTGCTGATGTGGAGGACCAGGTCCTCCTCTGGCAACCGTTTGCAGGGACCCCCACTTCAGCATGTGGATGCCAGCGTGCAGGAGCTGAGGATAAGGCACAGCTGTGTTTAAGTCAAAATCAGCTGTCCTTTGCAAAGGATGGATTTAGTCTGACTTGCAGGGACAGCAGTTTGGGACCTGCCTTTTTGCCTGTGCTTTCTGAGAGGAGGCTAAGATTGCTCAGAGATATGAAGGTACCTTCGTGCTTTGTGTTTTTCCTTCAAAACTGAGTATTTCCATTGAGTTGGAAGGGGAGCTGACAGGTGGAGACTTGAGGCTGGTTAAGTAAATGGTTATGTATAGAAATAATAAAGTCATACTGAAGTAAGGAGCTCACGACTGGCTGCTTGAACCCCAGAGCATCCTGTATCCCTCTGTCTCTGTCTTCTCCCTTCATTTCTCTTCTGGTGTTGTTGGCTTCCTGTGTTGTAAGCTCCTCAAACATGCTTATGCCTTTTTGGATGTCTCTGTGGCCCCTTGTGGCTTTTGAATGCTCCCCCAAGAAAAAAAACTACTTTTTCATAATGAAAGGCTTCACCACAGCTTCCAGCAGCACCAGGAGCTGGGGCTGCCCTGCTGCCAGGGGAAGGGCTGCTGAGGCAAAAGCACCTGGGGCTTCACCCCAGGCTGCCAGGATCAGCCGGCGGAGAATGACCACTGGTAAAGGAAACAAAATACAGAGGGGGGAAAGTTAAGTGGGGTAAAGTCCGTTCACTGCTCTTCCTCTGGCCAGTGCTTGGCTGGTGCCTCGCTGCCTCTCTCACTCCAGGTGCAATGCAGGATGCTCCCAATCACCCACCCTAGCATTGACACTGACTTTTCTCTACTGCTTAAAAATTGCTGTGCTTTCTCTTCTCTCTCTGCAGCACCTCTCAGCTCCTTTCAAAGCAGCAGAGGGCACATCCCACGTCAGCTCCCTCTTCGGTTCACTTTCTCTCCAAGCTTTGTTCCTCCTGGGCAAGAAGGAACTTCTTCTTACCTGTAAGACCCTCCTCCTACATCCTAGATTGGGAAAAGCTGCTTCTCCTGAGGCCAAAGGTTCTTGTTAGGTGTGGAGAAGGGCTGGTCTCACAGGTCTCTGCAGGACAGTGTGGGCAGCAATGCCAAACCGTTGCAGGAGCTCAAGTCCACTTCAAAAAGAGGATAGTTTCATGTCCTGAATTTTCCTGTTTCTCTGCTTCTTGGTTTCCAAACCATGTGATTCAGAAGTGGATATCCCTTCAGTGCCCAAGACAGCTGTGTAAAGGACATATTAATATTTTTTCCAGATGGAGAAACTGAGGCAGGAGTCTTGTGTGTGTCAGCAGGGTTGCAAGCAGATTCTGTGGCTGAACTGGACTTAAATTGTGCCTCAGATGAAAGTTTTCTCCCCAAGGGCATCAGACAGCCTAATCTCTATGCAAACATCTCAAAACTACTGCAGTTCCTCAGGAGCACAAGCTCTGCCCCAGCCCTTCTCCAAGGATGCTGGCAGAAGGGACGTCCCTGCCTCCCGGGGCTGCTGCAAGGTAACTTTCCGATGCCCCCTGCAAAAGACTGCAAACTATTTGGCGTAGGTGCAAACAAGCAAAAAGCATTTGGTGAAGTTCCTTGGCATTTTTTTTCTTTCTCCCCACTCTGCACAAGATGTTTTACAGCCTTTGAGAGCCCGTCTAGATGCTGGTTTCTGGCATGTGGTGTGCTGGAGACTGCAGGCTGTTGCTGAAGCCTCGGGAGTGCAGCTGGCCTTTAAACCCGGCTTTATAGGAAGGAAATTCTCTGCTCCCACTGGAGGGAGGTACGATCTTGTGACACTTAGTGGAAATAGAGCAGGTTTAGTTTGGTCAAAGGGGGAGTAATTCCAAGGAAACACGAGATTTTTAGGACTGTTCCAAAGCCAAGGCAAGTCCCAAAGTTTTCGGTCTGATTGTCTTGCTTTCCCAGGCTAATTTTATGAGGAGGCCCTAGGATGTGAATGAGGAGTGATCTTGTTCAGCCTGAAAAATAAAATTAACACCAGTATGAAAAGGACTGAAGCCCAGGAAACCACAATTGTCTTATTTTTTCTTAACTGAAGGGTGCAAGGGCTCAGCTCAAAATGTAACTGAGATCCATTTGGAATAATGTGTTTCAGACTTGCCTATGAGAAGCAAGTAAGATCCCTTTGGATGGAAGCAAGTCCTTTTTTAGTGCCATGAAGGAGAATAGGGATGTTCTTTCTCTTCCTTCTCTTGTAGGATCCTTCTCTTGTAAGACTTTCTACCCTGTCCTGGGTCCTTTCCCCTCAAAACTGCCATTTCTCTCTCTTTTAGGTGGGTAACTCCATCCCTCACAAGTCAGCCTGTCCTTAATTTTCCTTTCGTTTCGGTGCTTAGCACCATTACAGTTCTCAGAAAGAGTTCAACAAAAAACTGTGTCCCGCTAGCCAGGACCAAGCCTGGACTGTACCACCTCCCTCCTCAAAACAGATGGTCATGTTCCTCTCTCTTGCCAGTAACTTTGGAGGTCATCTTGAGTCTCTGTACCTTTGTTTTGTGCCTTATACACATTTTGATCCCCTCGCTCTTTCCCACTCCAGCCCCCCACACCAGCTCACCCTCTCGCTGTAGGCATCCCTGGTACGTCACCTCTGGGGTTTCAGAGGAGTTGTTAGAGAGCAGTGAATGACCAAACCTGGGTAACTTGGGTTGTGATGGATGGCTGCAGCGTTGCCAGCAGCGGCTGCTGTAGGTAAACCAGAACACTGATATTTATACCACTTAAGTTGCCTCACTCCCCCGAGTGAATCTCTGCAGAGCTGCTTTCCTAGGTGTGACTGTTTAGAGTACAGTCCTCCCTGTAAGTTAGATATTCAGCAATAAAACAGACTTCAGCAACTTCATTGCTATATATAAAGTTTCCCTCAAACCTTTTTCGAACTAAGTCCTGTCTCCTCCCTAGGAAGCATCTGCGTCCCATTGCCAAATTCTTCTGCGTTCCTGTCCCTTTGGTCGTGTTTTCTCTGAATCCTTTAAAAAAATGTGCATTTTGGCTGCGCGGTCATGCCAAGGAGTGTGAGAGTTTGCACATTTCAAGCAGGGATTGGCCCGTCTCGAATTGGTGCATCCAGAGAACCTGTCACAAGTTCCTTGAAGCACTTCTGCCTTCTGTTGCGCTGGCACCGAGCTGACGGGCGCTCATTTTGCATGTCTCGGCTCCGCGCTTGGCTGGTGAGGATATTTGCAAGGCTGGATATTTCTGGTTCTACTCCACAGAAGCCTTAAATGGAGTATTTGCTGTGCCCTGCCTTACAAAAAGGAGCCTAGTAATAAAACTTTGAAGGCTCCTGTTCAAAACCCTTATGTCAGACCTGCCTGGGCGGTGGTACGTCTCTCTCCCTGTTTGCTGAAGGAGTTTCTGAATTTTTTTGACTGTCGTCACACTCCCTTAGCTGCCCTGTAGCTCTCCTTCCTTTCCGTTACCGATGGGTTTCACAGGGCTTATTAATGCCATTTCTTCTCATACCATTCAAGCCATTTTTCACCCATGGATTCGAACATTTGGAAGTGGCTTGCAAGGCAGTTCAGACTATTTGCCTTCATGCAGGACTGCACTGATGCTGTTCCCCACACCTGGAACCACCCCATAGAGCTGACAGCAGAAAGTGCTTATGGTCTGAAACCCCAGAGCAGGTGTTTTTCCATGAAATGATGTCTTTGGAGCCTTAAAGGCTCCATGAAATTATGTCTTCTGCTCAGCCCCTTAGGACTTTTCCATCAGGGGGTGGCAGAAGGAGCCTGTGGTGACCGATTAGCAAACACCAGCAGCTGTAGATCACTATCGTGCAGTGTGAGCCACATCCCTTGAGGTTACCAAACTAGAAGTGATAGCATATGGATGCGGGTCTATCACCTGTCTCATCTGTCAGTGGTGACTTAATTATCTGGCACCTGGAATCCTCTTACAGAGTATCTCAAACAGAAGTAAGAGGAAGGAATGACTGATTTAAAACCTCCTTTCTCCAAGTAGATGATGATCTTGTGTTGCCAGATAATTTTAATGGTGCCTGCTGACCTTAAGAGGGATGAGTGTAAGTTAAATATCAGGCATTTGGATCTCGGCAAAGTTCAGATTTCCAAAATGAAGAAATACAAATAGTTAGAAAGGCGACGCTGCGCCTTCTCTGGATGGCTGAACAAGTGCCATTAGCGCTTGAGTGTAGTCCCAACTAGATATAAAAGGAATCCGGAGTGTTAAGGAAAAACAGAGCAAAGTGAATGCCTATTACAGCTGTCGCAATAGGAAAGTTGCAACATTTGCTTGTAGGAAAAGATGCAGAAGCACACAGAGTACCTGTTAGTGCGAGCGAAGCCAGACTTGGGCAGAATTTCAAGTGTTACAGACACAATCCTGAAGGCTATATGCAGAGCAGCGTGACTTTTCCATGATGTTGGTTAAGAAGACGTGCCATTGCAAATTCTTTTTTTTTTTTTTTTTTCTTTTATGGCTTCTTAAGTTTTCTTGGGCCTTTATAGAGTAGACGCAGCTTAGGACTGCTGAGTGCGCCGGGGACTGAACCGAGGGAGCAGTGTCCTTGGCTGTTATAAACACGGCTTGTCCCTTTGGCCCCCCTTGCTGTGGATCAGATTTCTAGCTGAGAAATAAAGTTCTCAGAGCAAAAATCCACCCTTGGTCCCTTTGTTCTGCTTTCCTGTTTGCAGACTGTACGCTCTTGTACTTCTCCCTCTTTCGTCTTTAAAATCAGGAGCTCTATGGGTCAGACATAGTCTCCTCCCGTGCCGATAAAACACTGGCTGTGACAGAGCCATTACAGGTGAAGACAGGGGATTTTATTCCACCAGAGACTCTGGAGTTTAGGGAAAAATACTGGTTCAGATAGATGTTAAAAAATGAATGAACTCATATAGAAGGATTGTCAAAGAAAACTCATTCTGGAAAAAAAAGGAAGGTTTCTGTTCTAGTTCTTATTTTATATTTTAATGAAATGGAACAGATGGTTGACCTGAATCTCAAGGACTTCCCAGACTCCCAGGCAAGCGCCTGGGTCGTTCTTTCCATGGTCTGCCAAAGCCCCATTGAGCCCTCCAGGGAAACGAGCGGTTCCCAACATTACCTTGCCTGTGATGCTGGAAGGTCTGCTTTAGCAAATGATCACTCTGTCATGAACAGCCATTTTACTGGAAAATTTCTGCTCAACCTTAGCTCTGATGATTATACAGCTTCTAAAGGCATTAACAAATAATGTTGGTTCTGGCATTGTCTTAAGAAGGTTTCTATCGCAATTAATCTTTGCCCACTCTCCATGCTTTCTTGCTTCTTGGAACATAGAGGCATCTCTATAAATACTGTGAGTATAAATATGGATTTCTACATACACATACACACTCAAGTGAACAAATTGACATGTTATCATATCATACCATACTGTGTCATATAACTTAATATAATATTGCTTGTCTGCAATGAGAAGACACATTTTTCTGTCCTGGTTAGTCAAAGTGAAGCATCAAAGGTTAATTTCTTTTTGTCAGAAATTCGCACAAAGTAAGTTAGATCTGACTTTGCTGTGCCATGATAAACTTTGAGTAGTGTATCTTGTATAAAGGTAAAATACATTTTCCATGACTTAAACCTTTGTGGATCGGTGCTATGCTAAGGGCAATTAGATTTAACATCCCTGGAAGCTCCAAAAACATTTTAAAGGACTCACTCTTCTGTTCCAACTCTAGTGCTTAGAGAGAATGAGACATTTTTGAAATGGGTTTTGATGGACCTATATGAAAATTTATATGACTAAGAATTGGATCTGTTCCTCTGGAATATCATGGATTATTTTTATGTTGGAATTACATAAGTGTGCAGAGCTGCATGCCGTTGGCTTAATGTAGCTAAAAATATATCTTCTGATTTCCATTTGGAAAGGTAGCTGGATTTTTCCAACTTCCCCTCTCAGTGATGACTTTATGGTGTGTATGGGTTATAGATTACAGGAAAAATTGAAATACAGAGTAAAATCAAGGGTTTTAAAGTGGATTAATACTTGATTACATCTTTGAGAAGATGAATATGGACACACGTCCTTCTCCACTCCTGATTTTAAACTGTGTTGAAATCTCCTACAAATGAAATTTATTTTCAGAGAGACCATCTGGATGTAAACGAGGACAGGAGTAGGCAGCACGTGAGGAAGCAGAAATCTCCTGGAGAGGTCGCAAAGGCCCACTGATGCTTGTTCTGCTTTCATTCCATGGCTCATCTGCCTCTGGTGCAGTGGAAATCCCAAAGATTACCCTGACAGGAGAAAACAGTTCCAGGGAGCAACTGGAGATCACAACGCAGTAACAACTGCTATCAGTTACATCACCCCAAGCTGCCCTGCCTCTTTCTGCTTCTTAATCCTTTACCTCTCTCTCTCTCTCTCCATATGCAGTAGACTTTGTTGGACACTGTACTATCCGAAAAACACTTCTTGGAGAGAGATCTTTTGGGCTACATATTTGATGAAAAGGCTCATGTAGGGCAGGATGAGCTCTCATGTTCCAAGAGAACTGATTAGAAAACCTGATCCTTTCATTTTAAGCGGTTGACTGTCCCATTTAACACTAACCTTTGGTACATTTTGTTTCACCCTCCATGTGGAGCAAAGACACATTACAACACCCCAAAAGATTTTAGGAGCTGAAACTGTGGTTCTGTGGGCAGCTCTGCTGTTTCCTGAGTAGAAGAGTTTGTGTATATGATGACTGTACAAAGTGACAAGGCACATTGACTCTCTGAGAGGGTGAATGATGCAAATATACTGCAATAAAGATGAACAAAGAGTGTCCTTGTAAATTAACTGCATACTTGTTATTTACCTAGAACAAGTACAATATAAAATTGAGGAGCTAACAGGATACTTCCATCAGGTTTTCAAATGCTGTATAAGATGGAAGGTGTTTTAGAGCATAAAACCAAAATTCTACTTTTGTTTTGCTTCTTCTGTTCCTGCCCTGTATGTTTTCTAAAATGGACATGTCACTTTGGCTGTATAATCTTATCACATTTAGATTTGATTTAAATCCTGTCTTTTCTCAGCTGTGCTTGCTAATGGAATCACTCATGCTTTTTATACAGTTGATCTAATAATATTTTCTTCACTGCTCTCTGGCATTATTTTTTACTTTGTAGAAATCATGGCAAAACTGGCAATATAAATTGAGTCTGCATTTTAATGATATTGATGGTGATTTTCTCGTGCGCTTGTATAAGGTGGGTTTTTTTTTCTCTTTATACCATGATCATTTTATATACTGTGGCATGAGCATGTGAATGACTGTTTCAGTTGCAAGATTCTCTAATAAGGAAGCAGACTTTTCCAATATTACTTTGTCACATAAACTGCTCTGCTCGGGCAGGCCATCAACAGAATGTTCATGAGACATCTTCTTTTTTTGCTTTTTATTTTATAAGCAAGATACTCTAGTGGCCTGTGAGCTGGCCTGCTGGAGGTCCACAGTCTCTCTTCAATACAAGGAGAATGATGGCTCACCGCTGGAAAGCACTAGGAGATGGTAAGTCAGTGACTTTCGACATCTTTAAATTTGTAGATTTCTTAGATTTCAAATGGGTATTGATGAATAGACACTTTTTATTTAGCGACAATAGATTTTTTTTTTCTGGATACACCTAGAAAGAGGACAAATTACACACTGTAACAACGACTGGCTCTCTTTCATTTTATACTTGTGCAACCTCCATGATGACTTTAATGGGTGTGGAGGAAGAGGTACAATGAATGTGTCCCTTAAGAGTGCAATTTCTCCTTATTTTAAAGTATACCTGAGATGCCAACTGCTACCTCAGGAGAGTGAAGCCCTTCACAGAGGCAGCAGATGCAGTTTGGCGTTGCTTTCTATTGTGCTTCAACTCTGACCACAGAAGAGCTAGCTCTTGGGACAGAAAGTGCTCTGTTTACACTCAGACCTTGGCATTTTTCCTAAGGGTACCAATTATAATGGTGTTTTTTTTGATATGGGCACACATCCATTATGAATTGGCTTGCACCCACCAACTCATTTTGCACAGGCCATGGAACATGCATCAGATGGTAACGATTCCTGTTCGTGTGCAATGTTAAGGAAATCTAGATCGTTACCGGCAGAATAATGAATTCCATAGAATTATTCTGTTGTGCAATTATATCAAGTATGCTAAGAGAATATGCAGTTTCTCAATAATTCCCTCCTTTTTTTTTTTTTTTTAAACCACAGGAATGATAGATTATTAATTATGATTAATACTCAGTTACTGTGAATTATAGTGGAGCAGTGCCTGGAAATCCCAGTCTGTTTGGTAAACTTATTTTCTTGCCTAATAGGACACTTACCTTGCGTTTAAGTGACCGAAAATGTAGCTTGACATAGATGAAGATTAAAGCAATGGAACTACCCATTTCATGTAATTAAAAGAAAAATTTAATAGATACATTCTTAGTCCAACACCACTGAACATTTTTTGATACTGTACAAGCATAACAATAGCAGAAATACAATTGTGAACATGTTAATGGTTCCTGCATTTTACTTTCTTCCTGAGAACCAAAGTCTTCTAGAGCTCAGCTGTAGAATCCCTAAGTAGCAGTGGAGTTAAGGCAGAGCTGTGCGATGTCTTGACATTTGGAAGATGATGGTCATTCTGGTTGTGATTGCTTGTGATCAAAATTCTCTAGGAAGAAGAGGAAAGTCAAAGGAGATATAACATGCTCCATCCCTGTATTTGGGGGTGTACATGGGCTAATTTTTGTTAAGCCCGTATCTAAAAGGATTCGTAGTGTGCATGGAGAGTAAGGCACCAGAAAGACATGGAAGGGCTCAAGTTCGCTCAGAGAATTTCTTTTCCTTTGAGATAACTGGTCTTTAGCATTTCGGAAGCACCCTGAGGCCTTTCACGTTCAGTCCTCTCTGTGCAGTACAGTATTTAGCAAATGACAAGTTCTGCTGTAAAGAGTTTTTGTCCTAATATGTATTGTGTCCTGGGAACACAGTGAAAGGAGGTGAAAAGACATTTTCCTCTCAAGGATGACACTGCTGCGTCATTTCCAAGAGGACATCCTTAGAGACCATCCCATGGTCCCTTCCTGTAGAAGGTAGCAATATAGCTCTTCGTTATTATCTCTGTCTCTCTCTTCCCCCAACCAATCTGTCAGCGCATTTATGGTGCTGAGGAGAGGCGTCGTGTCGCAGCGATGTTCCCGTTTGCAAAATGGTTACTTCTATTTGTTGTTCGGAGGAGCTGGTTTCACACGCTGCAGAGCTGACATCTCTCCTGGAGCACAGCTGAGTCCAACATGTTCAGAACAGCCATCCACCCAAACGCCTCCTACTCAAGCGCTCAGACCTTCCTTCCCAGTAAATAAAAAATACAGAGACAGTCTTGAACTGCTCCAAATATTTCTGTTTCACTGGAATGCCTACCCATGTTCAAATCTGATAAATGGGTATTTCTCTGGTCTAGGAAGTCAGTTTAGTGTGGGAATAGAATGGCTCTCAAAGAGGAAACCCAGTTTCTGGAATAGTTGATGGAAAAGTTTGACTGACTTTCTCTGGTGTTAATGTATTAAAGGGTTCCTGTGTGTCATGAAAATACAATGTCGCAATTAACAATTTTACGACAGAAAACAAAGTCATCATGAACTGCTGCTTCTACTATGTTATATGCGATAACACGTTTTTCAAGGTTTCATTGCTCATACAGAGGACCTCTAAAAATCTGCTTCCTAAAACAGGAAACTGAGCAATGTGCCATTGTACGCTTTAGGCAAGGCAATATTGCTGCATTATTTAAAACACCACCATTCACTACAACAACAGCTCTCTGTATGATTCAATTCATATTGTTGGGACATCCTGTCTAGCCATGGCCATGGCCATGACCATTGTAATTCTGTCTTTGACCTTACCCATGCCTTATAGTAGACATGACCTCAGTTTGCCAACCTGCGGATTACAACATGAAAAAAAGCTCTTTTGAATAATGATTCCCAAAAAAAGATTTGAAAAAAAAAATTTTTTTTGACAGTAGTCCTTAGCTGATGCGTGGAGACCTCACTTGCCATGGGTAATCCCAGTATGGCCAATGCGTATTGCCTTGCAGGCTCAGAACCAGAACAAGGCATTCTGCCTTGCAAGACAAGTTGCCCACCTCTGGGACCCTCACTGGCAGCATTTTGGGGTACGCCACCCTCTGGTTTCCTCTCTTGGGCTCCTTCCAGCCATTGCGCATGAAATGTCCCCTTTTGGACAGCAGCATCAAGAGCAAGGACTGCTGATGTGCATCTCTGTTGGTACTTCTGTAAGAAATGGTACGTGGGACGACGAGTCTTCCCATTTTCTGACTCTTAAATGCTTTGGGTCAGTGTTTTCATTCATACATGCCCACTTGCCTCTTTGTCAAGGACAACCTATGGTAGAAAGTGGAATGATCCAAGGCTCTGTGGCCTGACACATTGCACTGAGAGTTTAGTTGTGAGGCTCAGTATTGGGAGATTTAAGACCAAAAAATCTGTGGGAGAGTGCAAACCGGAGCATTAAAAATCAGCATTGCCCAGCCCAGGGTGTGTAAAACCAGTGCCTCCTGGGCGGTGGTGGTTAGTGCTTTTTGGGGTTGGGTCCAGCCCCACCTGGCAGGCTAGTGCAGATGTGGCAATTAAGGACTAATGACTTTGTTCCCTTAGGTGGCTACAACTCACAATGTGACATCACAATTAAAATAAACAAACCTCTTTTGCTCCTCACTGATGTCCTGGAAGGAGCACAGAAACAAGGTACGCTGGGCTGCTCACTGCATTTCTAAGGTTGGTTGTCCTTAGGTCACTAAGCTTTGTAAGATACCTGTACAAAGATTGTTAGCAGTTCTACCTGCTTCTTACTTTATGATTTTTTCGAAACATGAGCTTTCCAGAAGTGGGGGAAGAAAAAAGAAGTTCACATCAATTTTTGTTTCCATGAAATATTTGTGTGTCAGGACTACAGATTTGAAACTCAGATTATTAAATAAGTGGTTTCAATGATTTCAGCAACACTGAGTATCCCAGCATCTTGTCCGGGATACTTGTTTGGCATTCCCCAGGCACCTCTGCACTGAGGTCAGTGGGGTTTTGGGGAGAAGTTTTAGTGCCTATACAAAGCAAACACTGTCTTTGGTGTTAGTCTATAAATATCTACTGTGAGCAAGCAACTCTGTATTTCCCTCTGTGCTTAATAAGTGCAGTCTGCACCCTCAGGCAGCTGAATTTACATGCTTTTGTTGTCATATGTGTAATGTGCAACATGTATTGCTGTTTTATTAATCAGACCTGCCATCAGAAAAGAGATAGAGGGAGCTTGAAAGCACAGCCAGGATAGATACTGTCATTTTGTAATCCTTTGTGCACAGGTGGAGATGCCTGTTTCCACTAGAATAGGTGGCAATGTTCTGCTGCTTGCAGAAATCTTACAAATGAAAACCAGGCAAAGGAGTTACTGGCTATCCGCAGGGTAATTCTCCTCTGGAAGTGTGCAGTCAATTCCCATTTAGGCTAATTACACTTAAGGAGCCCTTTCCTATAACTAATGAACAATAGGTATAACCTGTTATTACATAACCATAGGCACGCACATTAATACACTGTCGCATTGCACTACCCTGTTAAAATGCTTCCTCTACAAAATTCACTGGAGATTTTTAGAGACGTTTGCTGTAATTACTGCTAGCATGGTTTCTAATTCATTTAATTTTCTTTTCTACCTAAACTGAGCATATAAGTGTGTTTTAAGAGACTGAATAAATAAATTTTTAATTATAAAATGATGCTATATCATACATTATTAATAATAACCAACAAAGTGTAATACATGTTTAGGTATGAATCCATTAGGAAGACGAACTAATATATATCAGTCCTAAAATAATGTCCTAATTTGTCCTGTGTTTATGAATGGGGAAATCTGTGTTTAAAGCAATTAGAGGTTTATAAAAGCCTTGGATTGACGGTGGGTAAAGCGTCAAGCACACTTGGCACTTAGGAATTCTGTTGTTGTCTATGGCGTAGGAGAAAACCCTTTTTTGCCCTTTATTGGTTTCAGCAGTTTGTGAAATCATGCAACCAGAATGGTACAGATATACAGACCTCCAGGGTGGGAGCAGCATGATGCACAAAGTCCTGGCTTGCAAACACTCTGGTTATTATTGTTATCTTTAAAATTACAAAACCAACAACAAAAAGATCTCCTTTGTACTCTGTCAGTTCACTTTCAGGTAGTTTTGAGGAATTTTGTCAATTATTTTCCTATTAGCGATAGCAGACTTCGGAAATCTCCATGGCAAGTTCCAGGCATTCACCAGTCTCGTGGCAGGACTCAAAAAGGCTGCAATCAATGTCACAGTCACAGTTGCAGTCGTTGTTGGCATGGTCTTCGTTGGACGTCTGGTAGTATCTATTGGATGGACAACAGGTATCTGTCAGCCAATGTTCACAGGTATCAGGCAGCATTATAAGAAAGTCCCAAAATTGGCAGAACAAGCAGGCCAGGATAAGTGTTGCACATTCATCTAAGAGAAAGGAAAAGCAGCGAGACGTAAGAAAAAGGGCGTGCTTGATTACCCAGGTTTAGGCTAGTGTGACTACACAGAAATGAGATGCAAGGCAGCACACAGCGTAGGCTAAAAATGTATTGATGATAACGACTTCCATAGAGTCAAACAAAAGGATTTATTTTCTGTGTTGTTCTGGAAAAACAACAGTGACATGAAAATAATTTGAATGAAAATATTCTGTGGGAGTGAAGTTCAGAGGAACAAGTACTCTGAACCAACTTCACGGTTGGACTCAATGATCTTAAAGGTCTTTTCCAACCTAAATAATTCTATGATTCTATACTCTTAAAGTGTTTGGGCTCTGGATTTCAGCACAGGAGTGAACCTCACGCAGCAGGGATGCTCTGCTTGAGGGGGTTTGCAGCCTTGCAGGAGTTTGGAAGTGCTGCTGCTCTGTGATGCCACATGCGCTACCTGACCAACGCACAAACACTGGAGTTTGTATTTTTCACAAGAGTTTGCAGTTAAAGATAAAAATCATCAGGCTGCTCCTGCTATTTCCAGGAAGGAAAAAAGAAAAGAAAAGAAAAGAAAACAAAACCCACCAAAAATCTTTCAGGGACATTTTTACCTACATACAAAATGTTCAGAACTGAATCTTTCTTATTTAAAGAATTCCTTTCTGGGCTGTAAGTCTGTTATGGTCTGAATCAATCCTTACTGGAAGCCAGTGTGCAAACAGCCAAAGCTTTTGCGGTGAGAGGATCAGGCCCTCAGACTCTCCAGGTCTAGCTCTTGCTTTTCTACATGGTCAGTCTGGACACCAGGGATAGTGCATCCCTGGCTCATTAATTTGATATGGCATCTGGATAAGGACTGAGATGATCTTATGAACAAGACCAAGTCCACACACACAGGGGAAAAAAAGAGTACAGATTCATCATCTGCTTATAGTTTGATTTCTGTAAGTAGTCTGTTTCAGCAAAACTGTTTAATGACAGCTAGATTGCTACCCAAAGACAGGGAGGAAAAGCAATTCTGGAGAACAGCGTTTACAGAGGGTAGCGTGCCCATCGGTTCTCAGCCCAGGGTCCTTCCACTTCCCCACTGACAAAGGTTTCTCACCTTTTCATTCACAGTTGTTTATTTCTGAAAGGAGACCAAAGTTTGGAAAGCAGGATTATCTAGGATGTGTATCTGGAGCCAGTGAATATTCCTGAAAACTTGGTCACCATGACAAAAACTTTGTGTTATATTTGTTCCCCTCAAAAAATCAACTAATTAACTCCCCATCCTTCAAACTACAGCATCTGGGGAGGCTGCCTCCGGGTGCAGCAGGGCTTGGAGCAGGTGTGAGATTCTGACTGTGTGAATCCAGTTGGAGCGCAAAGACCCAGACCTTTCAAATTTTTTTTTCCCCCTCCTTGTTTTTGGAAAGGAAAAATGCCTTCAACAATATGAATGCCTTTTCATTGGTTCTTTCAGGAAAGCATATGGTTATAACCACATTTCTTGCCCTAGGATGACTAACTGTGAACTCATTCAACTGCATTGGTTCTGTTGTGGCATTTTCTATCTCACGTAACATAAAGTTCACTGCCAGGAAGCTTCCAGAATTATGCTTTTTTTTTTTCTTTTTTTTTTTAAGGAAGCTTTCTTGATGAAAAACAAAATTAAGAAATCATTCCAGCTTCTCTATAAAAAAAAAAAAAGCAGTCAAAGCAGGTAGCAAGAATAAATAGCATGTGATTGAACTTCTTTCTAAGTAGCATATCATCACCAATGTTATCAATTTTAATACTTACTTAAATATGTCAAGATCTATTTAAGTTCAGACAAGCACAACTAACTTCTAAGTCAATTCTGTAGAATAAGAATGACTAGATTTCAGTGATACTTAGTAAATTCATGCTTATATTTTTTTCTAACTAAATGAACTGAAATAATTACAAAATTGAAACATTTTATAAGGTGACACTGCTGCATTTAATTGTATGAAATTTACACTGTAGAAAATGTAATCATTTTATCCAGTAGTCCTTGGTGTAATTAAGACTCTTCTTTTTAGATATCTTATGTTTATGAAATTTCCTTCCCATACATAGATGTGAGAGATGAAATTCAAAAGTATATATCAATTAAGAATCTTGCAGTTTTTTATTCCTCTGTTTTCTAATAATTTTTTTCCTGAATGTGTTAACCATGATGGTGCTTATGTAATCTGGAGATAATAGCTATGATTCTTAGGGCTTCATCCAGGAAAGAAAGCACACAAAAAGCACAAGATTTTAATAATAAAGTAATGTTTCAGCACAGAGTCTGTGATGTGCAGTAAAGATGCTTTTAAATTCCCATCAGAGCACACACCATGAACTGTGATAATGGATGTAACACATTTCGAAAAATCTGCATGTGTGAGGCTTTTTTGTCCTGTTTTAAGTGGGGTAATGTATATAAATAATAGATATTAGCAATTAAACATCCATTCCTATGCATTCATTTATATATTTGAAAATAAATTAGCCACAAACTGCATAAAAGAAGATGCAATCTCCTGTTTTCTCCTCTGTTTTCCCTGCTGTTTGCGAAACGGCATTACTGCATTTATCTCAGTGAGAACAATGACCTCAGCTCTTATTCTCTACATTAGTAGATTAATTAGCACAAAAGAAGAACTTCTAATAATTTTGCTAGCCTGCCTCATCCTAAATTTTCCTGGTTTTGTTTGGTGGCTGTCAGCTCACCCTCTGCTCACGCAGATGATGCCCTGAACAAACCTGGTCCAAAGCTCGCTGAAGCCATGGTGGTCACCCTTGGTGAGACCTGTGAGCTTTGGATCTGCTCCTCTCAGAGCGTAGGAGACAAAATAATCGCTGATTTCCTCAGCTATCGCTCTGCCTTCAGAAGTTCTCCATGCACCAGAGAACAGGATTTGGCCTCATGTATGTGGAATAAGCAGTAACTTGTCAGAGTAGAGTGAGCAGAGTATGCAGTCACAACCACAAATCTGGCTTGCTTTGGTTTTCTTGGCTTCCATCCAGGCCTTAACATTATTAATTGAGCACAGATTGGGTTTTTTTTGTTAATTTCCTTCACTTTTAGCTCTTTTAAGGGGTATGAAATCTGTTATTTGCATCACATGGTACACATCTGTGTACCAGTAATGGTTGAGGGGCCCGATCAGATAGTCAGCGAACTCAGAAAACAGTGAGTGTCTGGACTAGGGGACAAGTCTCCTAAATGAAATAGATACTTCAGATCCTTCATTGAAATTAAATGTATTCTAATAGATGGATCAGAGACCTCTCTTTTATTACAGGATCAGTGATACAATAGAGATGGTAATGGTTCCTGGAGAGCATGGCAGTTTATTGTGTTGACCTGTATTTAGAAATTCTTTATTTAGGAATCGTTAAATGATATACATGATAGATCCCAGTTCCATTGCATATAACACACTGATCCGTTATTGCAAAAGGCACACATAAGAGGCTTCAAAATTACTTCTCAGAAGCCTTTTTTTTCACTTCCACTGGAATAACCAGGAATAGCTCCTTCTCAGCTTAATTCCACTGAAACCAGGAGTGTTATATTATTTAGATTAGCAGGAGTCATGCCCCTTGGTCTGCAATGACTGCTCACAACCCAGTCTATTCCTTAACTCTTGGTTATACTATTGCCTCTGAAACTCTCACAAAAAAGTAATGCAGGTATTCAGCTCCTTAACCTGCACATTTACACAGTAAAATGGATCAGCTCTTTTTGGAAAAGGTAACACAGCTCTGATTATTAGCCCCAGAGCAAGTTATGCTTTAGCAACATTCATTTGTGAAAATGCACTTAAACTATTGGGCTTTTGCTGCAATTTTGGTTTGTAACTACCTTTCATAGCGTTTTGTTTTCAGATATACTTTTTCAAAACGCAGAGCACACCGAACTAACCAGAAGTCATATCCACGTGTATCCACCTGACCCAGGCATCAGAGAGAGTTTTCTGCAGAAGGAAGGCAGAGTATGAAGAGAGCTCCTCATCCTGACCCACGTGAGTTTTGCAGTGAAGTCAGCAAAGGGAAGATTTGGTGATGGGTCAACAGAATGACAGGGTCAGACGCAATGGTCCGTACAAGAACTGCTTATACAAGTCCATAGAGGTAATATGCTGCCCACCAAACACGGCATCTGTTCAGCAACCACAGCAGCTGCTGCAGTACCAATGGCAAAAGCAACAGCCTCTGCAGCTGCGGAGAAATGTGTCCATGTGAGATATTCTGTTTATCTGATTCCAACATTAGTAACTCTGTGCAAACACTCATTGACAAAAGTACAATTGCTCTGTTGCACAATAGGCCCTAAGCTCCTGTTCTATGACTTTAATACCACTGCTGATTTAAGGTCATCTTCTACAGATTCTCGTCTATCACAAAAATGTCTGCAGAGCAACTTAATGCTGCTTTTGGCTACGTTCTTGAACCTCCTGTTCAGCATGTAAGCATTTCTTTCAAGTTAGATACACATGGTGCTTTTGCAATGGGCATTATTTAGAAATCAGCTTCAATGTGATCTGTTTTATAAAACATACCATCACTGTCTCTCTGATGTACTGATGCGTCATCTTCAATGTAAGTGAACTCTCTGCATTTCTCCAGGGAAGCAATGGATGATGTGCTTGCATCTGACAATTTCTTCTCACTTTTTGTACCCTTTGATGAAGTGTCTGTGATGCTGAATTCTGCGATGGAACTCATAACAATACCTTTCATGGGCTTTTCATCTGTATGTATTTCATTTGTAAGCTGGTTATCTAGTGGGATTAGGGAAAAAAAAAAGAAAGACTTGTTTGCAATACTAAGACAGAGATCTGAAAGAATAACATATGCAGAATTTCCAAGCCTACAGTTGTTTACTTCCAGGGCCTAACCCTACTTACCTAATGATTTCAGTCTCTTTACACAACTAAACTTGCATTCTAAGGCTTTCTCTTAAACCCAGTGGACTTAGAGGCTCAGTAATAATTCAGTTCCACTGGATGGGCTTAGGTTAGGAGAGAGAACAGAACTATTGCCTCAGTCGACGTCTATTTCGAGTGTGATATCCTAACTTCAGTTTGTGATATAAAAGAAGGCAAAACAATTATCTTGTTATTTTTCAACAGCAGTTCTGTTTCCCTAAATTTACAGCCGACAGTGTGTGTGTAGGTTGTACCTAGATGCAGATGTGCCAGCTCACCACAGCTCATAATCTCCTAGCAAAGAAAGCCAGATGGTCTCTGTTTAACATCCAGATTAATTATTTCATAACTTCATCCACACTTGTGCTGTTGGCCTGGAAGTCAACTAGAAGATGGGATACTTCACATGCTGTCAGCATGCCAGAGAGGCAGCTCAAAAACCAGAGGGAGAGCTTAATTTTAAGCCCCAACTAGGGGAAAGGTTAAGAAGAGTTCTAAGCTCAATTTATTCTCAAAGAACTTCTCAGGCACAGATAAACATGGGTTGATACACAGTTTCACTTGCTCTCGGAAGTGATCAGGAGGCCAAGAAACACAGTCATTCTTGCTATGGCTGGGATGATAAAACCTCATCAGTTCTTATTTACAGCTGATTAACTCCTGCACCTCACATCAAGCACAGCCTCACTTTTTATCGTACTTAAATCTTGTGATATGCTTACTCTTGAGCTATATACAGAAAATCAATCTTTACAAACACCTCACTTCTGCAAACATTACTTTCTGAGAGGAACAGTAAATGCTCTAAAGCAGTTAGCCTGCACTTCGCTGCAAGGAACCAGAAGAGAGACCCTGCATATCTCTTGTTTTTCAGATGCCTTTGACATTTGACTTTTATACTGAAAAAAAAGCCAAGAAAAGGTTGAAACCTTGATGAGACTGCAGTTGTGTCCCATAGTATCTTTGCAGCCAAACGGAGGAAATGTAGATGGGATGGGTGGATTGCGAGGTAGGTGAAAAACCACTGGGACCATTGAGCTCGAAGCAGGGGGAAGCAAGGATTTGAGGTCTGACTGTTATCTGGAGCAAGTCCAATGAAGACCACCAAGGTGATGAGGGGTCTGGAGCATCTGATGTATGGGGAGAGGCTGAGGGAGTTAGGCTTGGTTGGCCTGGAGAAGAGAAGGCGAAGAATGGTGCTGGATGCTGTTTTCCACTTCATAACCAAGGTAATGGAGAAGCCAGAACCCAATGCCTCCCAGCAGTGCCCAGAGATAAAAGGACAAGAGGCCACTGTCACAAGCCTCACCAAGGGCAATTGGGATTGCGTGTGGGAACAAATTCTTCATCATGGGAGGTGTAAAGCACCAGAGCAGCCCCTCGTGAGGCTGGGGGAGTGTGGAGAGCTTGGCTGGGCACCAACCTGAGCAACCTGCTCTTACAGCAGAATTAGCCCTGGTTTGAGGCAAAAGCCAGACGAGGTAACTTCTAGAAGTTGCTTCCAAGCTAATTTTTCTATGATTTCTATGATTCTATTTACTTACAGAATGAGTGAGCAATTCATTTAAATTTTTACTTATAGTCAGATTTCATGCCATTTTAGATCATCTTCATGTGGTGAAATACATAGAAGCAGAAAAGCTGGGTAGAGATTAGCAGAGAAGAAATACTAAGCTATCATTATCATTTTAACTTTAAATGACTGCTTGAAAAATGTGTGTTGGCAGACGTTTTGGCTTGATTTTGAACTTGTAATAATGACAAAGTCTGCTGTGAAGGAAATGTAGATTTTCCCTGACCTGGAGAGTTTACAAGTTGCCGTTAGGCAGGGAGCGATCAGTGGGATAGACAGAAGTGGAGGGAAGGAGACAGTAAGACAACAGCGGCACAGAGAGGAGTCTCGGAAAGCTATAACTGTTGTTTTTGGGGAGCTTTATGCTGAAGGAAAGCCACAGGCGAGACTTGGGAAGGGCAGGAGAGGCAGTGGCTCCTCCAGGTGTGAACCAGCAGTGCAAAGCACAGCGGTGCTCGCCTGCAGGTTGTACATTGGTGGTAGGAAACCAGCGTCCCAGGCAAAGCACGTCTGATTTTGCCCATTTGTGGTAATTTGTTGATGGTTTTCCCCCCAGAGTAAGTAAATACAGCTTTTTTTTTCCCTCTCTGACTTCTTGACCAGCCTCTTGAGTCCAAAATGTGAAAATTCATGCATTTTGGATGTACTTACATGTATAGTAACCACTGTTTTCCAGTGTTTATAAATCAATGACGGATCACAGTTTTTCCTGCACTTTCATTCAATAACATACCGTCTCCAGGAAAAGTTGTGCTAATTGAAGTAGCAGAGCTCTCAGGGAGCAACGTCCTGGTCATGCGTTGGATTTATTGGATAATAACTGATTTGTGAGTCCAAAAGACACAGGCCCCACCTGTTATTCAGGTGCCAATCTTACAAATGGATCTTGTTTGTTCAGGCTGAGAGCTACACACAGTCTGAGCAGTTGAATACACAGAGATCAGAGTGAAAGACCTAGGCAAGAATGACGATTTCTATCATTTTCCACTTTCAAAATTGGCCCCAAAGTCTAAACCTGATATATTTTAAATCATGATCTGTCTCTTGAGTTCCATATTTCTGCAACAATACAATGGCCCACAGAATGCATTTAAGCATTCAACAAATGAGACTGAAAAAAAATCAGACGGAAGTAATCAGTAAATGCCAGACTAACATTTACTGTATCCACCGACTTCTACTATTCATGCTTTGAGTCAATTTTTATTCTTCAAGTACTGTTGAAGAGAAATCAAAACCAGAAATAGAAAGGCATAGACATAATGTGAATTTTTCAATACAGCACCATCAAACAAAAGGGTAACAAAAGCTGTCATTCAAGGACTCTTCTGTTTGTTAAAGCATACTACATCTTTGAAAATACAGTACATTTTAGTGTCAGACTCTTAGTTTGAAAAGCTCCCTTTAAGTAATGTTATACTTGTCTTGTACAGCTAGATCAAGTCTTCGTGCAATCACCATAACAAGCAACTTGCTATGACAAGCGAGATCCTTGCTTCCAGAAAACAGTGCGATAGAGGCTAAAGCAGTGTACAATTATAGGTCTCCATTTCATTTTTATGCAATTACCTTCAGTTCAGCTGTGGGTCCATCTACATTATGTCTTTTATCAATTTAATGTTTGCACAAAGTGTCTAAAGAAATAAAGATTATGCTAGACCAGCATAAAAAAAAAAAGTGGTTAGCACTTTTTTTTTTCTTTTACAGTTTGTTGCTGCATGGAACAGTAGTAGGCTGAGAGTTCAGAACAAATAAGTGGAGCCAAATAGGCTTTAAAAATATATTATGTACAACTGATATTATTTATGATTACTCTTAAATGAGAATGCAAAAACAAAATTAAATTACAATTAGAGATGGGCTGAGGGTCAATCTTTGTTATTGTCTTTTAAGAACATGCGTTCAGCTTCAGATATCCACAAATGTCTGTGTTTTTAAAGTGTAGAAATCATCCGCTGAAGTGAATTAAAAGGGAAAAATAAGTCTCTACTGTTAAAGAAAGCTCAGATTATTCAGTGTTAGACTGTTAGGCAGAGGCAGCTAGAGGTAAACCCCCACAATGTGCCATTTTAAAATAGCATCCTGAAGTAGCAACTTTCTTCTGCATATGGGGAAGCTGGGACTTGCTTTGGCTGTTGCAGTAGAAGACTGGGATTGTTCACCCATGTTTGTATTAAAGATAGAGGTTGTCTCAATACTCACACGAAATTTCTATTTTTTTTTTAAGTTGGGTGATTCAGGCGGCTCATTACAGTGTCTAAATTCATGAAAGCGCAAAGTAAATCACTTACTTTCCACTAATGCCAGCCTAAGATCCCTCCAGTTAATAGCGAGGAGCAGTGATACCAAGACTGGCAGGTCTTACAGTAGGTCCTCTGACTGCTATTTCTTTTTCCTTGGCTTAGGCACAAACCAGGGTCTTGCAGCTCTGGAGAATAGGAGGCTGGAGTTTCCTAGCATGCTTTTGAAATTTGCTCTTATATAGCGGCATATAAGGGCTCTAAGTCTGTTTTCGGCAAGGGACAGGGTGGATAAGAGATGCTCTGTTCTGCTGGATGGGGACTGCAGCAATATGGGTAATGCCAAAGACTTGCTTGGAGCAAGTGGTTAGGGGCAGTTGCTGCTGAAAGAGGAGGAGAACTGATCTATCACCCTACAGAGGGCTCATACGCACCCCACAAGCAAAGGACAAGGGAGCCTGTGGCTCTACTTGCTATCGGCATTTGTTCCCAGTCCATCCTGGAAATGGCACTTTGCCTCAAATCCCTGTGGCCAGAAGTCCCAAGAGTTAATGGTGAACTGTGTGGAAAACTCTAGCAGTTTAGAACGTGTAACTTTTTAATTTCACCGTGAGGCATCTTTGTGTATCAGTGCAGCGAAAGAACCAAAGGAATGGCTGGCTGATCTCCCTGCCATTTGTTATCCCATGCACTGCTGTTGCTACCTGTCTATTTAATACATCACATGCTCGTCATGGAAAGAGCTGTGTGCCACATCCATTCAGTCCTGAGATGAAGCAGGCGGCACTACATCAGACCTGACAGATGATAACTTGTAAGTATAAAGGCTTGAACTGAACTTGCTTGCTTTGAAAAGACTCATAGTAAATGAAACCCAAACCCCAGGTTGCAATGGCTGTGTTTCAGACAAGAAAAAGTAAAAAGACAAACAAAATACTTTTTCTTGCCAGTCTAAAGGACATCAATGTCTGCCAGCAGCAATGGGAGGGCATGCCAGGGGTATCTCTGCATGGTGTGACACATGCACAGGGCCAGCAGCTTACCTGGATGGTCCTCGCTGCTCAGCGTCACCTCGGGGAGCACCGGGAGAGGCAGGGAGCTGGTGCAGCTGTCTTGGTGGAAGAACAAAACAACATTGCAGAGGGACACTGTAAATAAATGTGGTTTGGCACATGTATCACCCCCAGCCACTTAGTGACAGTGATTGACCTCAGGAGTTGTTGCTTTGGGGGCAAATAGAAGCAAGTGTGCCTCCTTCTAGGGGGAGGTTACATGGAATGTTGCACTGTTTCTGTTACCCTCTGTCTCATTTCTGGAAAGAAAGCCAAAAATAAAACAAATTGCTAAGAGAGAAAATTTCATCTGAGAAAAGGGGAAGAGGATCACTGGCAAACACAGAAGTTCCTGTTCCAGGTAAGTACTGAAAATTTGAGGGCTGGGAGGTCTGTGATGAAATGTGGGGCATCATCGATGCCCAAACACCCTAGAAACCTTAGACGAGATTCCCAAATCATCAGAAAAGCAGCTGAGAGGAAATTGCAGCCCCAAGTCCCACCTCCATGGCTTAGCTGTCTTGGTGGACAAGATGCTCAAGGTCCTTGTGCCAAGCCCAGGTCCCCACATGGGTGCTGAGCTTCTCTACCTCTACTGTGCTTGCCAGGCCATCCACTCCATGCAAAGGACTTGGGGGCTTATGTCTTTCTTTCTTCTCTCTGCCAAGGTCAGGCACGCAAAGTAGGAGGGGATGTGGGACTATCCGTACAGTGAGTGCAGCAGATGGAACAAACTCCATGGGAACTGCTCTCATCCACGTAGGAGAGGCCAGAGGGAGAGCGGGTGTCACAGCCGACCCAAGGCAAGCTGCTCTAGACTAATATATCATGGGTGCTTTCATAGTTTCGTGCCCATTACATTTTGCTGAGCTCAGGTATAAGGATACAGGGGATTTAGAGACTGTTTATTTTTGTCATAAGGAAACAGGAAATAGTACACAAGGCTATAAATATATATCGGGCTTCATACGACATCACGAACTTGTGCAAGTGTTTCTCTTCTGATTTATGATGATGGACTGGTAATTCACAGGAGATTTGGGTTTACTTTATTTTGCTGTTGCAGTAATAAAGCTAATGGTGTGATCCCAAGAGGGGGTAGTGAATTTTTGACCTCATTGCATACATTTTAACTTCATGAATTAGTGACCCAGCTGACTGTAATACCTTCTATAGGTGGCTTATAAATCTATCACAGGACTGGCAAAAAATTTTGGCCTAGATCCTAAACTCTGACAGGCATGTGTTGATGGACTGCATAGCGAGCACTTCCACGAATATTTCTCACTAATTATACCATATATTAAGAAAAATGAATGAAGCCAATGTTTATATGCAGCTTTAACTGCTTTTGATATAAGAAAGCAACACAATCCCTAATAAATTTTCACCTTCAACATTTCTATTCATTATAATTTTTACCATGATGAATGAAGTTAGAACTGGAGAGGGAGGGGGTTCATCTTGAAATCTGTTCAGTGAATGACTGAATTTACTTCCCTTCCCCAACTTGTGTTGAGGAAGGAGGGAACAGATGGACACAGGAAGAAGAGGGAGGCGAGTGTGGAACGAAGGAGATGGGTGAGGAACAGATGGAGTTGGGGGAAAGTGAAGAGGAGAGTCAGCAAGGATGGTAGGAAAGTTTTCCACTTGACCTTGAGTTGAAATGAAGATCTGCATACACCATGGGCCAGTTAGATTTTGGGGTGCATCCTTTTTTCTCTCTGTGGCATTTACACCTCAAAGTCTGGTGGGCCACCCCAGCAGTCCAGTCCATCCCAGGGGTTACGCAGAACCAGAACCTAGATTTTCTCGAGGGGGTGCCTGCTGCAGAAGGGCATCTGCACTGTGTTCAAGTCCCATAATAGTAATGGCAGGGGAGAAATGTGTGCAAATGCAGTACTCAAAATGGGCTGGGAGATGGTAAGTCTCCCAGGCACCCCAGCTAACCCAGAAACTGGAGCTTATAATTTTGAAGAGGTATCCTACACCCTGTTTGTTAGGATCCAATGGCCAAAATACTCAAAGTGATTTGTGACTTTACCTGGTTAAAGTAAGACGTTCGAGATGGCCTGATTTTCAGAATATGCTGCGCATCTGCGCTTTGAGGTGTATTGAATTATACAGCCCAAATCGCTAGTAAGTCCTGGAAAATCTTGATTATATTCTTAATTCTATTAAATTGCCTGCGTATAGTCCATTGATTCTGGCTTTGCTAGCTGAAGAATGGAAGAGGTGAAAGTTAAATATTGGCCATGTGTGTCATTCCCTTTGAAGAAAATGGGAGCCATGTGCACTCACCTAACAGTAAAGTTTGGCCCCAGCTATGATTTCACAGCTGGGCTTTTTTTTGGAATGCCAAAGCACTAAATGACTCAATTGGAGTAATCTGATCAATGCTGTATTTTCACTGTGGATTTAAATTGCACACACAGCAAGAGCACAGTTAGTTTTCCTCTCTCTCAAAATCACTTTTCTCTGCAGATTTGATAGCATAAATGTGAAGTTTTGCTCTCATCAAGCAAATAAGTGAAATGGCAGAAAACGTATGTCAAATAAAACGCACAACATTACGTCCTTTTTACTTTTTGGAGGCTGTTTAAGAAAATGACTTCATTAATTTTGATTGAATAAAGGGTTCCTTTAAGGGATTTCAATAGGTGACATGAAAAATGTTAATACGAATGATCAAGACAATGGAGGTTAAAACTGTTTTGAAAATATGTTTCTTTTATAGATCTCAGCTGTTGGAAGAGTTACAGAATAAATATACGGTAGTGCTGACATTCAGTGCTGTTTCATCTTAGCAAAAGAGTTTTTAATAAAGAAAATTCTTTTCAAGGAATGCTTTCTGCAGCCAGTCTTCCAAAAGAGGTTTTCCCCCTTCCTAGTTTAATAAAATTAAAGTAATTTATGTCATATTGATATGTCGATATGTTTTTCAATAAACTTTTTCACAGAGTTTTTTTAAAATTGTCTTCACTTTAAAAATTATAATTATATGTCTTCCTCCCACTTTGAAAATGGCACAAGGTGCTCATTTGCAGAGCTCTACTGTTCAAATCTTCACTGAGAATAGAAATGTCATGACTCAGTTAACAATGCTTTATTATTCACATTGATCTTTTTTTATAGTGTTCTTTATCTCAAAAACATTGTAAATCAGATATCTTCCTCCCACTCTTTTGTTCATTTGCAAATTTTTATTATTCTAGTTTAAAAAAGCAATGGAGTGTCAAGAGTCAGTGTATATTGTTTATGTTCTTTTTTGCTTTAAAATTACTTTTAACTATAAAAAGTAAGATGCACAGCAGGAAAAAAAAGCTGGATTAAGGATGCTTAAAAAACAATTGAATAGATCGGTGTGAATTTTATGTTGTTCACTTACACTTTAGAGTTGTAATGGACTTTGCAAGAAGGGGGACCAAACACTTTATGAAAAGGATTTTATGTGCTAATTCAAAAGTCCCTATTGCATCCGATATCATCATCCACATTAGGCACCGGACATAATTCATGCTCTCAAGCAACACAATAGCAAAATTCACAACTGCTTGTGTAGCATGGTCACTGGATTGTTTACAGGTGCCTGCCCAGAGACCTACACTCTCCGTCGCTCTGTGTCAGAGCTTGGCGCCAGGTCCTCAGGAGCCCTTGGCTGATAAGGCAAGATAAATCACCGGATTTTTACAGGAACTTCACAGCTTTGGTATCAAGTGTTAACTGCAACAGAAACATAACCTCAGCTGGTCCACAGGCAATGTAATCACTGAAACCCATGGGCCATGGTTTGGGATACAGCTGTGCATCCTCTGGGAAAGCCGTGCCAGAACCCCCAGGGTTTGTTTCTAGGTTGGATCTTCCAAATTCTCCTCTAGTCACTGCTTTCTTTCCTCCCAACTTTTTCTTTAGGTCTGCATTTCTGTCCTGGCTGTTGTGACACTATGAAATAGCCTCCATGAAATAAATCCATTACAGTAATTGGGGTTAGTCCAGAAAGCAGCAGGAGCTCGTAGCATTTCATGTACTGCTTGCTGATAGGTAATTTGTTTTTTTCGTTTGCCTGTTTGGAATTAATTTCCTCCAGTTTATGATCAGGGCATCCTGGCACCCTGTTGTTACTCCAGCACCTCTTGAAAGAGATCATCCTCTCTGTGAGTCTCTGAGAAAGAGTGGCTATTTCTGAAGTGGAATTTAAGCCCCGAATTGGATTTTTGGATCTTGTAGGTGCTGTGTTGGCTATATCACATGAAACAGCCTTAAAAAGCTTTTGTAAAGAAAAAGAAAGTCTTCTTTCCATATTCTTTTGTTTCTTTCTTTCTGTTTCAGGGCTGCACTCTCCTGACATTTTCCCAAAAGGGATTATTAAACAAAATCAGAACAAGAAAGTCTCAAACTGAACCCAAACTGAGAACACACAGCTCTGTCCTTCTCCCTCCAAGTGGAGGGCTAAGCATCTACTTGTTTTTATTGATGTCAGCAGGTCACCCCAGCCACCACAGGGCCATGCCAGCCCCTCTTCCCTCACCATGCTGCAGGAGTTTGGGATGCACAGCCCCACGTAGAACCCCCAAGGCCACCCCGCTGATGGGGCTGCATGGACACCTTGCACCGGGTACCAGGGCAGGTCCATCCCAGCACTCACAGGCAGCTCCTTGTTGTATTGCAGGGATAACTCAAAACTCTCAAATTCTCTTTATGCCTCAGTGCAGAGTGTGAAGCTGGAGATTTTGATGTATTATTTTATCTGAATTGATCATGTTGTTTTCAAATTAAAGAAAAAACAAGCCTAGTTTTTATGATTATTATAGTCCTTGCCTCGACAGCCCTGCTGCGTTAGTTCCGTCTTCCTTCCTCTCACGATTAATTACTCACCCCATCCGATGAGGTTAAGACTGTCTGCCAATGTGATCAAATTTCAGAAACAAAATCCTAACCAGAACGAAGTGGCCAGAAGTGGACAGAGCTTTATTAATACCCTTGCACAGCAACTAAAGGTAGGTCTCACCCACGGACATGCTTGTGTAACTGCTCACTCTGTTTAGTTTGGGAAATTTACAGGTAATGTAAGACAGAAAATACTGAGTTTATTACAAAAGATTTTTTTGTTCCATGTAAAACTCTATGTCATTAAATTTGGAAAGCACTTAAAATTCTCAGTATTATTTTTGGTAAGCACTATCTATTGAAAAGTGAAAATATCAGAGGGATCTCTAGGCAGAATTCATGAACTTTCCAATGAAAAGACAGCACAGTGTCTTCCTTTCATGTCCCAAGGTCTTTGGCAACTGTGCCGCTTTCTGAATGACACCGAAGTTATGTGCCAAGAGTTTATTCCCAAAGCAGGTATTATACACAGTTATGGTCACAAAGATATCCTTGCACAGCATTAATGCCAGATGAGCTCTGAGGCTGTCAGCATTTTGATTTGGTAGGGGGGAAACACCATCAAAACCACCTATATTCTTAAAATATATCCAAACAATTTAAATGCTGTCTATTTGAGCTGCAAATCACAGAAGATGCCACATTTCTCATAGATGATCCTTAAAGATCTACTCATGATAAATTGGCATGTGATAATATATGACTACAAAAACTCATGTCTTCTAATAAATTATAAAAGCTTTTCTTTGATTTGTATCCAACGATGAGCGGCAATCTGTGAGAGTCTTCTGTCTTCTAGAGACTTTCCTAGCAAAAACTTCCGTTTTTTTCTATCTCATCTGCATGCCATACTGGAACACAACTGGGAGCTGGACTTGTCCACTATAGCAAATGTTATTAATCTTACTAACATCTGAGAACCTCCCAGGTGCTGCTGAGCAGCTTTTGCTGGACCATGCTAGAAAACCATCTATTTAGCTCCGCAAGGGCCTGATCCAGTATCACCAGATGTCAGTGGAAAGACTTCCAGGGAGCTCAACAGATCAGGCTCCAAAACAACCCCCAATATGGTAGCCTTGTCTGGATTTCTTTGCTTTTTTCCTCAGAAAGAGTCATAGAAAAAAACAATTAGCAATATCTGAAGCAGAAGATGTATCATGCTATACATCTTTTCACAAAACACGTTTTTCCTGTGGGACACCAAAGATGCAGAACATCTATTCTGGGGCCACTCAGATGACATCTGCTGTTTCTTAATGATGTAATAAATACTTTTAGGACAGTGTAGCCTTGCCAGCTCTGGCAAAGGCAAACATGGTAACTGTTCTGCTTACAGTATTAAATACACTTCTCTCACTGTGCAGTGGAAGAATGTGTTTAAACTCACAGTCTATCACTATTCCTGGATGGTGTAGGAGAGTCCAGGAACACTCAAGATGTCTTTTCCTGTGTATATTAACTTGTTCAGAACAAAATAGTGTTCTTAGAAAACATGAATTGTACAGCAGAAGAAAGTTTCCTTCATGACTGTGCTACAAAGGTTTCCAAACAGCTGCTTGTTCATTTGGGTGCATGAAATATTAGGTTCAACTTACTCACAAGTGCAAACACGTAATTTCTTCTCACTGTGGCACTTTCACTGCGGTCATTTCCACCTGGCTTTGTAATGTTGGCAAGTGCAGCACCAGCACAATGTCTTCGTTGTACAAGCTTTCAGAGGGGAGCTGCAGAGTTCCTGCAACCTCGGTGAAATGCCACCCTCTCCCCAACACTGGCTGTTTGTCCTGCTTTGAAGGGACCGCCCTCCCAGGGAGTTTTGCTAATGTCCGATGTAAGCAGTGAACACCAGAGGTTTCAGGTGTTGCTAGACAGTAGGTCAGCGTGCTCCCACCCGTCTGTGGACCACGCACAAGGATCAAAGGGTTGGTTGGACAACCTTCAGCACGCTGAGCTCACCAAAGCCCAAGGAGCGGCATCCCTCGTCCGTCCCACTTGGGGCTGCGTGGGCATGGGGATGGGTGGGAGCTCAATCCTCTTCTCAACACTTCCTTACATCAAAACCTTCACTGAAGCTTTAGCTCAAGGCTGAGGTGTATCACCCCTTCCAAGCAAGGAGGTCACAGCCCAGGCCCCGAGAGGAAAAAGTGGGTCTCAATAAAATGGAAGAGGTGTCACTGTTTCAACACAGATTAAGCAAAATCTAACCCCCATTAATCCTTCAGAGCAGGGCCTCTGGATTGTTCTTTTTTCAATCTACTCTGTATTCAAAGCGAGTACATCTTTTCTGTCACTATACCACTATTGTTAACAACTATAAATGTATTAAAAACACAGGGGCATTTTAGTATGTGTATTGTGCATAAGAAATATTGTTACATGACAAGCTCCAATTGGCAAGTGAAAAGAGGTTTTATTGAAGGAAATAGCAGTAGCAAACAGTGAACTATGCAGAATAATGGTAATTGTTCCTTTAACATTGGCAGTGCGCGTTCACTTAATATGACTGCTCCTCTGTCTCTGCCTCATCCAGACCCAGAGGACCTGTTAGACAAGCAGGCAGCCACCTCTCTCTGGGATCAAGCTGTCAATGCAAGCTTGCTTTCTTTCTGTTTCTCGGAGCTAAGCTATACCCCCAGAGCTCCTGAAGCTTTTCCTGAGTGAAAGCTTTAAAAAAGCTCCATTCTAAATTACATCACACGAGCTGTTCTCTTCAGACTGACAGAACAAAAGCGGGAGGCGGGGGGGAAATGCCAAAAGTACCATCCGAATGACTTCTGACTTGCACAGAATGATTTACCTCCTCATGCTTTATCAGATCAGACTAACGTTGTCTTGACCTTGCCTACCAAAGCCCCAGTAGCATCCTCCAACTAGCAGAGAAAGTTTGCATTGACTGTGTTTGCAATACAAATAAATCCAGGGTCGTTGGGCACAGGCTTTTTGATTACAACGACAGGGTCTTGGGTGCCCCATTAAGAAAAGTCCTAATGGGGGCATGGTGCTTTCTAAACCTTTTTTTTAGATGATGTGGTCTCTAACACAGCCAGTTCATTGTTACTGGAAGAGCCCAGTCTGTGCAAGCTCACAACCTCAATTAATGGTCATGGTGAGGACTGCTGAGGACCACTGTCGAAATCTGAGAGGTCTTTCAGGCTGGCTCCAGCTGGGACTTTCCAATTAAAAGCCATCATCAGAAGTAAAGAGAACAGATAAGCATTACCCACTTCTGCTGTGGTTGAGTAGGAAGCAGATAAATTGGCATATTTCCCCCTTCTAAAGGCTTTCAGGTGGTATGGATTGGTTCAAGAACCCTCACTCAGGAAAACACCCTCAGCTGGGAAGGGAGGGGGCCATGGGGCCATCTTCCTTCTTCAACAGATAAATACAGCTAAGAGCAAGAGAGCAATCTCATGGCTGTTCTCCAGGTAAGGTACAGAATCAGCAGCCATTGTAAGATGGCTAAATGTCAGTTTGGGGGTTGCCTGATCCTCAAGTAATCCACTGAGGTCCTGCAAATTGAAAACAGCAGGTTTTGTGTGGCTTATAGGTTGACCCTTTTGAGGTTCTTATTCAACTTTCATGAGAAAATGATTGTGAGGATAAGAGGCTGTTGTCCTCACATTCAAAAGCTTGTAGGCTTAGCTCACTGCACAGCACTTCTTTGCTTGTTCTTCTGTTTTGAGTAAAACTTAAAGTGTTTCTTTAAGCCATTAATACAAATAAGAGTCTCGTGTCAAAGATGAGTTGAAGGCTGAAACAAATGATGAGTCAGTATGAAGGCAAAAAATGTTGCTCAGATCCCCTTTGGAATTAGAATAATTGAGCTCATTTTCTCACATGAAAGGCGACGTTTCAGTAGTGGCAAAGATGTGGGGTCGTGCCCTATGTACCGTGGAGAGAAGGAGCCGAGGAGGTGGGGGACTTACCTGAGTCTCCAAGGGGCTGTAGGATGGGGCTGTCCAGTTCTGGAAAACAAGAATGGGAGAGGAAGGCTTCACTAAGCAGGAAAAGCTCCTCAGCTGGTGAGGTGGCTTTGTTATCCCATATAGGCACCAGTGTTTTGTAAATGCCTCAAAGCTGTGTTAACAGGGGAAAGAGAAAAGTCAGGCTACTGGGGCTGGAGATTTAGTCCCCTGATTGACTTCACAAGTATGGAAAAAACAGCTTTTATCAGAAGCTGGGAGATACCTCTTCCCTTTAAGGATTTAGGGACCTCTAGCTTCTCACTGAGTTGTTTTTTTATCCCGGGAGACACAGGTAGTTTTCATATGGTCAATACAATTTGTCTTTCTCACAGGAGCAGAGATTGCCTGAGGATCCTGAGTTACTAACGCAGCATTCATCCCCGACCTTCTGAGTGAGTAAAGTTTACTTTTTGCTATGTCTTTTTGGTGGCTCGTGTCTGAGTTGTCTTCATGTACCTGACTAGTGAAATGGCTCTGTCTTGATCCGTAAGGGACCATACTAATTCCCATTAAAGCTGATGGAAATGTTTGGCTTCAGGGCATACTATATCAGGTGTTGTATCTGCTTCCTACCCCAAATCATGAAAATCTTAATTAGGCAAAATCTTCATTAAAATAATTGCAACCGAGGAAAATGCTGGTAATGAACCTGAATACAGACTGCATCACCGTGTGCTTCATCATATTCCTGTTCCTACCGATGGTGCATCTGAGGATGCTGGACTTTCAATTTTTGAAGCTAGCAGAATAAGTTGTTTAACATAACCATTGTAATAAATACAGTCCAGTTTTCTGAACTGTGGTTTTAGGATAAGGTGAAGGTTCAGGTTTAGCTCACCCATCTTTAGTTTTCTGTTTCAGCGTGGCAATGCTTCCTACGCCTTCAGGTATACTAGGGTTTTGCGCTGCTTTTCACCACCATGGTATCCAAATGTCTCAAAATCAATAATGATGGCAAAGCAGAAAACTTCACGGTGCTTGTAGCACTATGCGTTCCTCCTCTGTTTGGAGGGCAATCTTATCTAAATGACTGAATACTTGGGTGGCGTTGTGATCCCACGGGATGTGGGATTTTGTGCCACACGGGGGTCACTCAAAGAAATAATGTTCTGCAGTCTTTTCAGTAAATCTGGATCTGAATGCGAATTATGACAAATACTAGCCTACCTTGTAAAACTCAAGTTGTGCTTGCAATAGTGGCAATCAGAAGCTTGCTTGCTTATAAATTGAGGAAAATATGATCTGGAAATAATTTTCAGACAACAGACAGGGTGCCATGGTCCTGCTTCCAGATTCTTGATTCAAGCATAGCTGGCC